>NC_132881.1:46329270-46381770 GCF_030463535.1 Salminus brasiliensis
CCACCCCTGTTGTTTTGTTTATATATATATATATATATATATATATATATATATATATATATATATATATATATATATGAAACCAGTTGTTATATCATGTTTATATAGTAGATGACAAAAGTAGATGATATATTGCATATTAGGTTGTATTTATCTATTATTAATATTATTAATTATTATTAATATGTAAATAGCAGTAATATTATTTACTTTAAGCCTGGTTTTGTTTTGCAACTTGTTTACTGTACATTTACTGTATGCATAAACTTGTGTATAGCAGTGAACATCAGAAAACAAATATCCTAATATTCATACAGATGGTAACTGTAGGGTGCTATTATAGGACAATGTGTTTATTGTATTCTAGACTGTGTTCAGTGATTGGACACATTATTGTGTGTTATATAGTTTATTAGCATAGTTACTTTATATCTAATTCAGATACATCAACATGTATTTTGTATTAAGGCCAGTGGCAGTTGTAACACCCTGTAATATTAAGTAGTTAAATACATTAAGATAAATAAATAAATGTCATAGATAGACAGACAGACATACAGACAGACAGACAGAGAGACAGATAGACAGACAGATAGATAGATAGATAGATAGATAGATAGATAGACAGATAGATGCATGAAAACAGTGAGCATTTATTAATTATTCATTCACTATTAATTAATAGTTTTGTATTTTCTTGACAATCTTTATGTTCAACAAATGTCTCACAAATGAAAGATATTCCCTCTAGATTCATACCTCAGTCCTCTGTTCCGTGTGTAGATAGCAGCCGAGCTTCAACCTTGAAGTCTGTTGGGTTAGAGCACAGAGGCTAAGAAATCCTTTCATGCGTGCACATCAGAGCACGGGGGTCAGGGGAGGTAAGGGGCCCGTCCAGGTCCTATCTCCTGTGGGAAACACTCAGCGCAGATAGCAGAAGCGCCAGTAGTCCATCTCCTCTCCGTCCCACACACTTTGTCATTGACCCCTCACCTTGCAATAAGAAAGGCAGCGTATCTGCCCAGGAATCTGCTCACGAAGACTGAGTAGAACCATAAAGTGCTGCGTATGAATACAGAGGTGAAGGAAGGGGGCAGTGAGAAAGCGGGAATGGGAAATGAAAGCAGGGCTGTGATGAAGCGCATGAAGCTCTGCTATAAGCTGAGCTCTGGAGTGTAATTAATGGAAATCAGGCCTCAGTTTCTGATAAATTAGCAGGAAAATGGTCTCAAATATGAATATTATTAAATAAATGAAGGTTAAGAGGTTCAGAGACCTGACATAAGAATAATACCTACACTTTCTAATGCCTATATATCAAAACATAGTATTGCAAACAGACACCTGACCATTTCACCTGACCATACCTGATAAACAAAGCAGTGATCAGTGAGAGTGTCTACCTGTAATTAACTCTATATAACATTAAAATAAACCCAAATAAAGATAAAGTCAGTGGTCAGTGAGAGTGTCTATTTGTAATTAATTCTCTATAACATTAGAATAAACCCAAATAAACATAAATTCAGTGGTCAGTGAGAGTGTCTATTTGTAATTAATTCTATATAACATTAGAATAAACCCAAATAAACATAAAGTCAGTGGTCAGTGAGAGTGTCTATTTGTAATTAATTCTATATAACATTAGAATAAACCCAAATAAACATAAAGTCAGTGGTCAGTGAGAGTGTCTATCTGTAATTAACTCTATATAACATTAGTATAAACCCAAATAAATATAAAGTCAGTGATCAGTGAGAGTGTCTATTTGTAATTAACTCTATATAACATTGGAATAAACCTAAATAAACAAAAAGTTAGTGGTCAAATAAACATAAAGTCAGTGATCAGTGAGAGTGTCTATTTGTAATTAAATCTATATAACATTAGAATAAACACAAATAAACATAAAGTCAGTGGTCAGTGAGAGTGTCTATTTGTAATTAACTCTATATAACATTAGAATAAACCCAAATAAACATAAAGTCAGTGATCAGTGAGAGTGTCTATTTGTAATTAACTCTATATAACATTAGAATAAACCCAAATAAACATAAAGTCAGTGGTCAGTGAGAGTGTCTATTTGTAATTAACTCTATATAACATTAGAATAAACCCAAATAAACATAAAGTCAGTGATCAGTGAGAGCGTCTACCTGTAATTAACTCTATATAACATTAGAATAAACCCTAATAAGCATAAAGTCAGTGGTCAGTGAGAGTGTCTACCTGTAATGAACTCTATATAACATTGAAATAAACCCAAATAAACATAAAGTCAGTGGTCAGTGAGAGTGTCTACCTGTAATTAACTCTATATAACATTGAAATAAACCCAAATAAACATAAAGTCAGTGGTCAGTGAGAGTGTCTACCTGTAATTAACTCTATATAACATTGAAATAAACCCAAATAAACATAAAGTCAGTGGTCAGTGAGAGTGTCTATTTGTAATTAACTCTATATAACATTAGAATAAACCCAAATAAACAAGGAATCAGTTATCAGAATGTGCTGTTGGTCAGTAAAGGTATTGATTTGTTGGTCAGAAGACTACAGTTCAAGGAACACAGTTAGAAGACCACAGGTTTGGGTGCTAATCTTCTCTGTTAACTCCAGACACTCTGGAGTTATGGATTTGTTCAGCTCCACCAGCAGCTCACCTGATTTACTGTAATGAAGGACTGATTAGATCAACAAGGTGTTGGATGGGAACTGGAAATACTGGTTAAGCTAACATACTCAACACATACAACAGCAACAATCTCAATGTTAATTGTTTATCTGTATTCATTCTAATGCAAGTTTAAACTAGTATGATTCACATATTTTAATGAATTAGTATCGAGACAAATAGATTTTCACATCCTTTAATCAGGTGCATTTTGTTGAACTGTGTGTCCATAAATGTGTACAGTAGAAAATATACATTTTAATTTCCTCTCATACTGTAAGTGTAGAATCCTCTTAGTTGCTCTGTTAATGGAAGTAAACTTGCAGAAGACTTTAAGATTAAGCAGTGGATGAGACCAACACAGTGGGAATGACTGTAAAAACAGTCCGGCACCACATAGTTGCAGGAAATTACAAACCATGCTGTGCAAGCACACACACACACACACACACACACACACACACACACACACACACACACGAGTGTGTAATCAAGAGAAAAATGAGACTGTAAGCTGTTTTGGGTCTTAATGAAGCAGCTGATGGCTGATCCCCACACTGGCTTGGAAATTTCCGCAGGAGGAGAGTGGAATGCAACTCAATTAATGAAAGTCGCTACTAAATCAAGCTGGCTAATGAAAACAATTTCAAAAGATTCATTATGTGTATTTATGTTTATTGATGTTATTAAAGAGCTTTATTATGTAGACCTTTTTCTATGCTGAATTAAGAGCATCAAAACACTATTATTCCGAGTCTATTACACACAAAACACACATAAAATCTATTGATAGGGACTTAAAAGCCCTCTACTGAACAATTTTTAAGTATTTTTTCATTGACGTCCCTTATAAAATTTGTGTGGTTTTATTTATATCCAAAACAGTCTGAATTCATTTACACAAGCCTATTTCGTCATTTAGTAAATGAAGAATATGTTATTATTGTTACTACGACCTTAAGGCTTATATAACCTCTTTTGTCTCATTCCAAAAGCAGGGTGGCTTAGTTGGGTAAACAGTAGGAGATCCTGGGTTTTAGTCCCAGCAGTCTTCGTGTCAGGGGCTCCTGAGTGGCACAGCCTTCTAAGTGTTGGGAGATTACTGGATTGCTTTCTGGTGATGCCAGAAGATGAAGCCATCCACTAAATTTGTGGTTTTAACTTCAGTATGAATGGCTGGGGCAGTCTTGTTGTAGGCCCAACAGGTGGATGTGGGTCAGGTTTGGTGTCATCACAAAGCAATTCATTGAAATAGGCAGTTTCTGCTGCTTTTATTTGAAGTAAAAAGGTTTCTATGTATAACTGTAACTATGCAGAATGTGGTATATTTGTGGTTGTATATATATATATATATATATATATATATATATATATATATATATATATATATGCATTCTATCAGTTATTTAAAGACCAAATTACAACAGGTTTAATCATAAGAAAGAACTACTGAACCAGGCAAAAATCCAGTCAAATCAACTTGAACCAAAATAAAGTTTATTTGTCATATATACAGTCATACACCATACAACTACATACAAATACAAATAAAAATGAAAATGAATAGAATATTCCATATATTCTATACGCCATATATATGAAAAGAGAATGTGTGCAGATGAATGTGCAATGTGTGGGGAATAAGCATGAGGGTATGGTATAAAGTTCAGTTGCAGATGATATGGTGCAAATGTGTGTGCAAATATGCAAAGGTAAGTGCTGTGTAATTTGAGCAATCAATAATAATATCTTTAAAATATTTTTTATAGATGTAGAAAGTCCATATGTAAGTTGGCCTAATTTTTGTCCTGGTTGAGGGTCCGAATAGACTGTGGGAAGAAGCTTCTCCTTATTCTCTATGTGTTCAGGGAGTAAATCAAAAGGCAAGGAACCATTTACACATTTAAAGAGTTCTTTGAGTTGTCAAGGTTCTTTATAGACCTGTTGATTTTACTAAAGAACCACTGGTGAACAACTGTAGTTTAACTAACTGTAGTTTAAATAAGTTTGGGATGCTGCAGGTGTCTAATATTAGCAGTTTATAGTGACTTGGTCACTTGGCCCACCAGAAAGTTACATTTACCCCTCTCCCTCATCCAGTAAGAGAACATATTTTTATACTGTAAACATATTTTATAATATATAATATATATCATATTATACAAGTCATATTATTATATATTATTACATGTCGGTGTTCAAATTACATTTTATTTACATGTTTATTCCTGTTATGGTTTCTGTTTCTAGAGATACAATACAGTGTAATGTAACACTGTGATTTTGTCTTTTTGGCCTCAGCCCACCTCCAGCATCATGCTTGGGTGACCCCAAAACAAATTATTGGGGCAACACCACCACATAAAGAGCATGCATTGGTGAACAGTGGGGTATATGTTGAAATGTTAATCAATATAACCAACAAACACTCCTTTAACTTAAAAAATATTTGGGCAAATCTAAATGATTACCCAAGCTAGGAGGCTAAAAAGACTCAAAACAGGTCAAATTCACACTACAACTTGAACTCTCTGCCCTACAATCAGGTAAAGGTGTGTTGGCCATGGTCACTCAGAAGGCTGGATGGGTTTTATTTCAGTTAATGAGGTGTGAAGTCTAGCACGGGTATGTGTGTGGTTCGGCCCATAAAGCTGAGGTGAGGAACAGCTTGTTTGGGAAGAATTAGTGCTTTATGTCTCCTCGTTTCCCACTCCCACGCCGACTATGAATGGAGTCCTTCTGATTCAAATTAGTGAAAAACAAACTCAAAATACATTTATGAATACTGACGATACATCGTTAAAAGTAATGTCAAATAAACCACTATTAAACAGTAATTAAAGCAGTTTAATTAACAATGTGGCACAATTTGCTGACGTGTAATTCTACAACTGGGGTGCCATTGGTGACCCACTGATAGATCATTTATAAATATGTATTCAAAGCAAAAGCACGTTTAAACATTTTCATTTTCATCATATTCATTCATAAAGATATTACAGCATCCATTTCAGCCCACTTTTATATATAACCATGAAAAACGAATTATTAATAAACTTCAGTAATTATGTTGGTTTCACATTCAGGCTTAAAACAACATCTTTCCTAAGATATCCATGAAAGGATATGGCATTGTTTTAATGCCTTACAGCATTAAAACAACCCTGTTACTTAAGCACATTCATCCTTAGTTTTTATATCACATTAAAGATCATAAAATATCATAAATAATTATATAAAAATAAATAATATAAATAATATATATTTATATAAATAATATAAATATAAAAATATCAATTATAGCACATATATGTAATATATGGATGATATACTGTATATCGTTGTCATCCTGCATTTTATTTTTGGCATAATATAATTACAGAATATTAATATTATGTACAAATTATTTTTAATTAAAAAATTACATTCTAGTGTAAATGGAGATATAGTTTTTTTGTGACACAGATGTTTTTCTATTATATATTGTTATAAATACAGTACATATGTTATACATATGTGTTTATATATGTTGATGTCCAACTAAAAATATTCATCCTATATTAGATAATGGGCAATTTTAAAGACATTAAATGTCACATATATTTCAGTATCTCACAAATACATGTTGCACATAAAGGAATTCCATATATTGTAAAATATGTAATACATTTCAAATCTATGAGATATATCAGATTTATATTTAAATTTATCAGATTTAATAATATTGGCATGTTTATTATTATTGTGATATTGACTGACTTTGGAGGTACGGTCCTGTTACATAAATTCTTCTTTTAAAAGAACGTAAATCATTAGAATTTCCTATACTTTCGCACTCTGTAATTTAGCCACATTTTTGCATTTGCTAAACCTTTGCTAAAGTTGCTCGACTCTATTATTTTAATAAAAAAATCATTTTAATTTAAGCCACACCAGCAAAGATACACTTTAATATGTTGAAATCCATGTTTTAGATTTAATGTTGAAAAAGCAATATTGGATTTTTTAAAGAGTTATGAGGGCTAAATGACACCTCGGTCATGGAGTCACCCAATAAGCTCCCTCAAACACCAGCCCTGACAACAGCTACTTTGACGCTGGATGATCAAGCTTTCTACACTGTCTCAAAACTGTTGAACAGTAGCTGTTTCCCACAGGCTGCTGTTAGCGCTTTTCTTTTTTCGAGGATTTGCACTCGGTGGCTCGATCCTGTCGCCTGTGGCCTCCATATGTTATATTCTCTCTGTCTGTCTGCGTCTGCCAGACATTGGGGCCCCTTTCGGCAGAGCCATTAACCCAGGTCATTACTGAGAGATGCTTTCTCATTAGGACCACATGGCTCCTCCACAAGTCACGTCCACTATCTTTTTATTCACCCACCAGCCTGCAGCTATGTACGCTTCTCGGTGTTGAGATTTGTGAGCTTGTAAGTCAAGACAGGCCTACAGTGACAGGTTGTCACCTCGATGTATCCAGAGAGGTGTCTATGTTGGTGTCATCTAAGGCAAGCTGCGAGCTAGGCTATTGTCCTTCAATGAGCGTGAGCACTTATAGCTGTCACTCAGGCACCGCGAGGTGCTCGCATGGTGGGTAAATGGACCTGATGCACTTTAATGCTGCATGTCGCGAGTATTTTTACAGCCATCATAATCGGTGTGACCGAAATCACCAGAGCCATTATGACATGGGAAAGTCGCCTTGCCACCCAGGTGCTAACACCCTCGCTAGTGGCTCTGTTTAGCATTGTTGGCTCCTTCACACCTTTCAACAGCCCTGTAAGAGCTACACAGTGGCCTGCTGAGACCTCTGGGAGATGTAGTTCTCCACAACCTTATGAAGAGCAGTCAGAAATAAGACGATTAATCAATGGTTATTCAGTTTAGCCCATGTTTAAATAGACGTATAGTTCTCAGAGTACCTTCCATTGGTGTTGAGCTTCAAGGAGAGGTTCTTTAAACTTTAGAGGGGGGGGGGGGGTTAACATTTTACATTTAAGGCATTTAGCATTTAGCTCTTATCCAGAGGAACTAACAAAAGTGCTTCGCTTAGCTAGTTTGTATAGACTAGGATCTGAAGATACCTCTCAAGCCTGCATACTACTAAACACAAAAGTCAACATGGAGACCATAACACTTGACACTACACTTCGGCCAAGTACTTTCGGAACAGTCTGGGTTTGAAGACAGTGAGCATTGGACACCCAGGGGAAGTTCCTTCCACCACTTTGGTGCAGGACAGAAAAAAGCCTGGACGCTCGTCTTCGGTGGACCTTGAGGGATGGCGGGTCAAGCCAAGCCATACTAGAAGCTCGAAGGGCTCTTGATACTGACCAGGGAAATTGTGTAATCTGTGTTTACAGTTTAGATCAGTCTGTATTTTCCAGAAGTTCCACAGTAGACTCTTAAATAGGATCCTTTTTGAATGGATGTACAGTTTTAGCTACACCATCCATTGGTGTAGAGCTTCACATGGAGGTATTTACAATTATAGAAAGTTTCCTCATACTTTACAAAATTGGTTTCACAGAAAGGTCCTACAGGGATCCAGTGGACCAATGGTCCAAGAACCTTATTTACATCCTTATTTCCAAAGTGTTCTCTACTCGCTTTTATGTAGTTCTTGGCCTTTACGCAGTTTTATGACATTCCGTAGATCTAACCTCAGCCTTCAGGGCAAC
Organism: Salminus brasiliensis; assembly: GCF_030463535.1. Taxonomy (NCBI): domain Eukaryota; kingdom Metazoa; phylum Chordata; class Actinopteri; order Characiformes; family Bryconidae; genus Salminus; species Salminus brasiliensis. Next base: position 46,337,622 of record NC_132881.1, read on the forward strand.
TCTACACTAACATGGCCAAAAACCCTAGCTGCCTTCCCCCATCCCGGCAAGACTGGTAAACTCAGGCTAGCGTCTGTTTTCTCTCAGGCCGTGCCAACAGTAACCCAATGGGACGGGGAGGCCTATGATTGGGCAGGAGACCCCGCTGCACCCTGTTGCTCCGGGGGCCCCTTGGTCCCTGTATCACGGCCGACCAACCCAGAGGAAGGACCTATGGCACCGAGGCCACGCTTATGGAGGGCCTGATTTGGATGGGTGTAGATTAGAGAGTCTGACTCATATCTTTCTTTTTCTCGTTCCTTCTCTTCCAACCTCTCTCGTTTCAAAGCCTCTTGTCTTTTCCCTCCATCCTCTGCTTCTTTTTCCTGCTCCTTCATCCTCTCCTTCCTATTTTTCCATGAAATCACCAGAGAGTCGCCCCGGGACGGCGCACAGTCTGGTTCTTTCAGAAGAGAGCTGGACAATAGGCAGATTAAGATAGGCCCCTGTCCCTCGCTTTGATGCTTTTGTCTTTGCACTGAGAGGAGGGGAAAAACAAAAGCCCTTGCTCTTCTGAGAACATCTCTGATCCAATTTGTTTTATCTTTCTCCTTCGTTTCGCTCCAGATTGAAAGTCGACCCGCTTTCCATTCACGGCGTAGCACGCAGTAAAAAGGGACTCGCGGGATTTACAATCTATGGCGTCCCCCTAAGGGGCTAAGAGGCCATATTATACATCTTGCTGACCCCCCTCCAAGAAAACTGAAATGGATTCTGAGCTACTAGCTGGTCCAGCCAGGCTCATAAAAGCCGCATGGCCTCTGCTCTGGCTGTTGGTGGTCTGTCTCGCTCGTTCCCCCTCTTTCTGGCCCTTTGCTGGGAGAGGGGCCTTTTTTTGATTGTGTGTTTTTTTCACCCATCTTAGAGCCCGAAACATCAAAAGGGTACATAATCCAGGTACAGGGCTTTACTTTTAACTTCTCAGTGTCCTGTGTCTATAGCAGCCATAAAACTGTGGCCACTGAAACAGGAGAATGATTGATGCTACAACACAACATGATTGCCCAAAGATTTAGTTCTCTGTCAAACAGCGAGGAACCTAATGGTGGAAATTCTTCATCTTATCTATGTCGATGTTATTGGACCAAATTAAAACAGGAAGCATACAGGGACTCAATCAATGTTGCAGGGAAACGTTAGGAAAGGAGAATGAGTGAGTAATGTCTCTTTATTTTCGTCTGCTTCATGTTAACCATGAGATTCAGAAGGATAAAATAAATGCCCGCGCATTCACGTCCAAAATTTTGGGCCTATGTTGGGCAGCCGGTACAAATAATGGGGCAGAGACCGTTCCTCTGAATGGGGTGAAGATTGAAGCTTTACAGCACCTTTGACAAACCAAGGCTTTTTTTTTATGTGCCACTTCCGAAGCCTCCTCTATTTCTCTCCTTGATCAATGGACAATTTTTCCTGGATGTGTTTTTATGTCTAACCGTTAAAGCAGTCAAACACACAGAGGTTTAAATGATGTGTGTGAGAACGTAAGTGAAAGGCCAGTCTCAGGGCAGTGGAAAGGAGATCTTGATTAAAGAAGTAGTCGTGTTCTCCTCATTTTTCAGAGTTTTTGTCTTGATGAAATGAAATGAGTGTTTTGTTTGTTCATTTTTGGGTTTTTTTGAGAAATGCTAAAGCAAGACAACTTCCCAACTTTCTGTAGACTTCTATGGGGAAACTTTCTAGATTCAGGTGGAAAATCGTTGTACAATCACAAGCTCAACAACATCACATTTTCAAACAAAAAACTTCCTAACTATTAATGAAAGTCAATGTAATTTTTTCTAAGTAATATTAAATAATATTTCTATGGGTCAATTTATCATGAAATTCTGATACGATGTAAAAAAAAAATCCTCAGATATCAAAAAGTGAAAAATGAATGACGAAACAAAGGTTTTTAAGGAATAGTGATGATATGTATCATGCATATATTACATGTATTTATTATAATTGATGTTTACATGTACATATATGTATTAATCTACCAATCAAAATGTTTATCATCAGTGTCATGCAAAAATGACCATGACAGCAGCCTAACATGAGAAGGAAATACCTTCATAAAATTGTGAATGTAAAGGATTTTATCCTTAGTAATATTGGAACAATCCTATTGGTCTGTTCATCAGGACATTCTGGTAAAATGTAAAGAAAAACTGTTGAATGTCAAAAAGTGAAAAAATGACAAATAAAATGGAGGTTTTGAGGAACCTTTAAGGATCCTTTGAGGAACAGTGATTTATATCATACATATTTTACATGTATGTACTATAGTTGATGTTTACATATACATATATGTATTTATCTACCAATCAAAAAGTATATCATCATGGTCATGGTCAAAAAACTGATATCTCCAAAACAACAGCTTTACAGGTAAAGGAAGGTTCTTAACTTTCTATGGAAGTCAATGTAAGAAGATTTCATTCCAAGTCATTTTGGAGCATTTCTATTGGTCCTCATGAAATTCTGACATAAAGTAAAGACAAACTGCAAGATTCACATTATATCAAAAAGGACAAAAATGAAGATACAAGGTTTTTGTCTGATATAGACAAGATGTATGTCCCATTTTTACGCATATGTGCCCAAGACATATCAAATCAAGTCACTGTCAAAATCTTATATCTCCAAAATGGCGACTTTACAGAAGAAGGAAAAAACGTTCAATGGATGCCAGTTTAAACTGATTTTATTCCAAATTGATTTGGAGCATTTTTATTAGTTTTAATACAATTTAAGAAACCATTTAAATAACACCAAAAAGCTAAAATGGACATCCAAGGTTTTTGTATGACAGCAACAACATATGTATACAATATATATATGCGCATATACAGTATTTTGAAACATACGCCCCATGGTTTTTGATTTATCTGTAAATATGGTTGTATATCTAACGTTTAGAAAGGGGCAGTAATATAGTCCATGTTTATTATTGATCGTCACCATATGGAAGCTTATAGGAGGCTGTATTTTACTATAGAAGCAAGCATTTCGTAGAATCACCACCAGCATCACTGTGAAATACTCTGAAACTGGGAAATCTGGGTTTTAAGGGGAAAACACTGGGCTAGTCTATGATGATGGTTTCCTGGTGGCTGTGCATTCCTGTGGTCAACGAGGTGCCGTGTTCAGGCCCAGCTGATCCACAGAGCGCTCAGTACCAGCTCCCTCAGTGACCTGTGACCTTGCACTGTACTGTCCTGGAACAGAGTGGAAAGGGACCATTAGCTCAGGACTGTAGAAAGGACAGGGAGACAGGAAGTGAAGTCGACAGAGCTGCAGCAGTAGGAAAAGGGGGAAGAGGGTGGAGATTAGAATACCTCTTGGTCACTCAGTCACTGTCATACACCACTCCTGCCAGAAACAGATGGAGAATATATATATAAAAGTATTTGGACACCTGCTCCTTTATTGCTTCTTCTGAAATTTCAGGATATTGAAAAGAGTTTATCCGGCTTTTGTTGGAGTAACTGTAAACTCCACTGTCCAGGGAAGAAGAAGGCTTTCTACTAGATTTTGGAGAAGCTTTGCTGTGAGGATTTGATTGCATTTAGTCACAGGAGTGTTAATAAGGTCAGGATGTGGGATAGATGATCACCACCCCACCTCATCATCCCCAACTCAGTATCCCAAAAGTACTGGATGGAGCTCCACCACCATCGTTCCAGAGAACGATCCACAGTTCCTCCACTGCTCCACAGCTCAATGCTGGGGGGCTTTATCCCCCTCTAGCCCACACCTGGCATTATTAGGCATCATGGTGCCGATAGGTTCATGTTTATCTGCTCCAGAGAGTCCTATTCTATTGGCAGTATGTCTCTACAGGGACTCGACAAGCTGTGTGAGTGTGTGTTTGCATTTGCACATCTTTCTCAGCAGTGGGTGCCACCTAAAGTAGCTGAATACTTCATTAGAAGGGGTGTCCACAAACATATGGACATATAGTGTCCACTGTTTTCTTAACCAGAGTACATTAAAGAAAACGATTGTTTTGGTTTGTGCTGGAGACCCCACGAAGCCTCCAGACCACTCAACCTTTGGCTTATGGGGTTAAGGGGATTCTATCGCCACCTAGTGGCTCTCTGAGCGCACACTCACAGCTCAGCAGTGTCTTCTTTAACCCTTCGTATCTGAGACCGGCCTCCTGTGTGCTGGTCTGCACAGGTATGGGTAGTGTTTTGTTAATAGCATTTTTCTTAGAAGATCTAAAAATCTAAAAATCAGCCCATCTGATCAATAACCAATAATGAAGTGCGTCACACGTTCGCGAGGCCACTTTTAAACCGTGAAGATAAAATCAGCTCTGCCTCAGTCGAGCGATCTGAAGAGTCATTATTAGGAAATGGATGATGATTGGTGGAGCTCACAACCCCGCGAGAAGCTGCTTAATTAAAGAGTGATGGAGATGATCAGACATAGGAGTCATACACACACTCTTACACACACACACACACACACACACACACACATATACACACATACACATAGAGAAAGTAGGGTAGATGTTTCAGCTATAATATAATCTCTCTCTCTCTCTCTCTCTCTCTCTCTCTCGCTGTAAGAGAGAAATTAATTTCTCACTTTTTTACCGACACGTTTATTAAGATTAAATTGAATATTTTCACATTACTGTTTAATCGCGAGACAAGCGCATTACGTCAGAAAAACTTTGTAATGTTTTAAAATCATAATGATTATTTAATAGAACACCGGGTGGGATACAACAATAATCATAATCACAATAACCATCATATATTATTATTATTATTATTATTATTATTATTATTATTATTATTATTTAACTACTATCAGCACTACTAATAATAATAATAACAGTTCTTCTTCTTTATTATTATAATTAGTAGTAGTGGCAATAATTGTATAATTGTATAACAATAATACTACTACTACTCTTACTACTACGACTAATAATAATAATAATTATTATTATTATTATAATAACAACTACTACTACTACTGCTATTACTACTAATAATAGTAATAACAGCATATCGGGCTAGTTATTAGTCGTTATTACACAACTGAAATCATTTGTATAGTTAACATTTTGTATTTGCTTTCATAAACATATACCTTTCATTTGACCTCCTATTAAAAACCAGCGAACGAACTCACTCGCTTCACTGCCGTTTATAGCTTAGTTATTTTTATTTTTTATTTTTTATTATTGTTATTATTATTTGAATATCTCTCTAACTCTAAACAGTGATTCTGTGTTTCTATATACCCGGAATATTCTCGACAGGGCAGCAGGTCTGAGCCTGGTTTGCTGGACTGAGCGCAAATACTGATCAATTCTGATTATCAGTAAAGAGACTCCATCTGTACAGTGACTCATTTGACAGTATTCAGAATCGGACTGCGTGACCATGTATTTACTGTTGTTTGTATTATTATTATTATTATTATTATTATTTTAATTATTATTATTTGTTGGGAAGCACGCGCTTAAAGATCTCTCAGTGATCGTTCTTCTCCCCGAATTATGAATTCCTATTATGAATATAATACAGTGTGCGATCTACATTATATTCATGTGTGTATTTAGATTGGTGTTATGTCTGAGTTTATGCAGTTTCTAGTCTTTCTGTTTAAAATCGTTGCTGTCACAAAACCTCGAATCTTCATTTTTGCCGTTTCACTATTTTCACTATTTTCACTATTTGACACAATGCGAATCTGGCTGTTCTTTATACTGTGATAACATTTTATAATGAATGGGCCAGTATAAATGCTCCAGATTTACTTACATAAAATATTTGTACATTGACTTCCATTGAATTGAAATTGAGAGAGTGTTTCCTGGTCTTGTGGAGTTGCGAATTTCGCGATATTTTCAATTTTACAATCGTAATTGAGTCTTGAGTTCAGTCTTAATTGAGTATTACCTGCAGTGTATTTAAAACTAGTCTATATGTCAGACGCTTGGGCAGATTTAGTGCGCGCGCTGCAGTTTCTCGTGTAAAACTGTTCTTCTTTATTATAGAATATCTGATTTATCGATATGATTATAGCGGCTTTTTGCGCGTTACTGTCGGCTGCTCTCACACAACCTCACCATGACCCCCAGAGTGAGCTCAGTAACGCTAAATGTGGTTTAAGGATTTCACTGAAACCCTGAGAGCTTCGTTAACCCTCACTCAGATGATCTGAACTGCGCTGATGAACCAGAGTGAAGAGCCTACCTGGCTGTTCTTCACAGCGCTGATCGAGAACATCTCTGACCTTCAGCTTTATTGTTTTTGTTTATGGTATTATAAATATATATAAAGGTTAAATAAGGGGTTAATACAATAATAGCGGTCGGTGTGTGTGTGTGTGTGTGTGTGTGTGTGTGTGTGTATGTGTGTATGTGTGTGTGGTGTGTGTGTGAAAGAGAGTAAATCCCCATTGCTTTTCCTCAGATGAGAGTAAATCACCCGGTGATGATTCCTCACTGATTATGGCGTACACACAAACACACACACACACACACACACACTCATACACACACACCAAACTCCTCCTATATCATCACATCACATCTCACTCCACCAATATTTTTATATCGTATCGTACAATAATGCGCATAATAGCGTATATTTAAACATAAAATAATAATAATAATAAAATAAAAATTCTGTAGACGTCTTCCCATCTCACACTCTAACCCCTGCACTGATGAATAATAAAGAAATAAATACGACAAGAAGTCAATTATTTGCTGATTTGGTTGGATATAAAATGAGCTCAATAAAAGCGCGTTAAAATAGCGATCAAATAACGATTGAAACGCAAAATAAGAGTTCTACAATATTTCTAGTATTACAGTAATTCCAGTTTTACAATATTAGAACATATAAACAACACAAACATCATTCAGCAGAACATAGTCCATATTAGGCATGTTTAAATGTATTAAAAATAAGTCTATAAGTTTATAGATTAATGCGTGTCAAATAAACGGAGACTGGTTAAATGTGAATGACAAATACTGGACCAGTTTAAACCAGTGTTCTGTACAAAAGCCTCAGAACTGGGTTTACTGTTTCTGCAGTGAAGCTCAGATGATAACTCAACTTAACTTTGAAATAAATAGACCGTCTTATGCAGAAGTTTTGGCACCGCTGTTTTAATTACACCTCTTGTAATGTGGAAATAGGTGGAAAAAATACACGTTTTGTAAAATAATGAAACAATATATTTCATGTGCCGTTACTTTTGCACACAATATCTGTATGCCAGTTTTTTGTTACATAGGGTTCTTGGGTTTTATTTTGAGCGATGTTACAGAACAAAAAAAATTGGTTGTATAAAAAACAATGTTTGTAAATGAAATGTAACCGTGGAGAACCTTTATTTCGACTCATTAAAACCTACAAACTGTTCTTCAAACATATATATGCTGTAGAGAATGTTTTATTTATGGAACCAAAAAAGGGTTCTTCCGTGGCATCACTCAAAGAACCACTCGTAGCACCTTTGTTTTTCAGTGTACAGGTACTAGGTTTCCCAAGCTAAAGAAACTTACCTCAGTGACGTTGTATTAAAGCCTCTAAAGACCAGGGATTTTTAAGCTGCAGATTTGCTCAGCAGAACCCAACAGATCCAAACCCAAAACTTCAGCAGTTCTCAGCAGGACGTCGCCGCGGCTCCAGCAGTTCCAGCAGGTTCAGACAGAAGAGAAACAGCATTAAAATGAAGCAGAGGTTTAATGAATGTAGTGTTTATTAAGTCTTCTGTAGGGATGTGAATTCATGCTGACGTTCCCTGAAACACTGTAAAACAGGGCTGCGGGGATGGCAGGTAAGCCGGGCTGTTTACAGCAGGGCTGTTTGTGCAGTTTATTATTCGCGAGCTCGGCCTGCGGCTCGAGCGCTCCGCTGCTCCCACCAGAGATCAAACAGTTTGACACTGAGTCTAAGAGGGCTGGTGGGGGGGGGCGGCAAGATGGGTTGGGAGGGTAAGATGGGATTGGGGGGCATGGAGGGGGGTCCGAGTGTGGACTGCTGGCTGCAGGGGTGGGGGTGAGGGGGGCTGTTATGACCTGGTAATTGCGGCCCTTGGACAGATGCATTATCCAGGCTCAGCGCTGGAGCCACTGGATCATATTGTAGCCAAAGGGCCGGAGGGGAGAGAGAGAGAGAGAGAGAGAGAGAGGGAGAGAGAGAGAGAGGGAGAGAGAGAGAGAGGGAGAGAGAGAGAGAGGGAGAGAGAGAGAATGCAGAGACCCTCAAGCCCCCACCAAATCTATAAACCACTTCATATACGTATGTATGTATATAATCATAATCATATAGTCATGTATGTTTAGTTTTCTGTGTGAATGAGATTAGTGTTCTGTTGTATTCTACATCAAAGACAGTGCCGTTAGACTTTCTATTCTATTGTATTCTATTCTATTGTGGTATATTCTGTTATAAATAAAAGTGAATTGCATTGTATTCACTGTCCAAGTATTTTTTTATTCTATGCTATTCTATTATTTTATATTATATTGTGTTTATTATGTTCTAAACTGTTATGAATCAAAGTTGATTTCTTTTTTATTCTTTGTCCATATAATTTCCATTCTATTCTATTCTTTTCTATATATTATATTATATTCTTCAAAAATCTAAGCAAATTCTATTGTGTTCTATGTCCAAATAATGTATATTCTATTCTATTCTATTCTATTCTATTCTATTCTATTGCATCATATTTTAGCATGTGCTATAAATGTATACATTTAAGAATGTTTTTGTATTTTATGTCCAAATAATGTCTATTCTATTCTATTCTATTCTATTCTATTCTATTGTGTTGTGTTCTGTTCTATTATTTTCTGTTGTGTTGTGTTGTGTTCTGTTCTATTATTTTCTGTTGTGTTGTGTTCTATTCTATTCTATTCTATTCTATTCTATTGTGTTGTGTTCCATTCTATTCTATTCTACTCTATTCCATTTTATTGCATTCTATTCTATTGTGTTGTGTTGTGTTGTGTTGTGTTCTGTTCAGTTCTATTCTATTCTATTCTATTCTATTCTATTCTATTCTATTCTATTCTGTTGTGTTGTGTTCTATTCTATTCTATTCTATTCTATTCTATTTTATTCTGTTATGTTCTATTCTATTCTATTGTACTCTGTTGTGTTGTGTTCTATTCTATTCTATTCTGTTGTGTTCTATTCTATTCTATTCTGTTGTGTTCTATTCTATTCTATTTTATTCTGTTATGTTCTATTCTATTCTATTCTGTTGTGTTGTGTTGTGTTCTATTCTATTCTATATTATTTTATTGTATTCTATTCTATTCTATTCTGTTGTGTTGTGTTGTGTTGTGTTGTGTTCTATTCTATTCTATATTATTTTATTGTATTCTATTCTATTCTGTTGTGTTGTGTTCTGTTCTGTTCTGCTCTGTTCTGTTCTGTTCTGTTCTGTTCTGCTCTGTTCTGTTCTATTCTATTCTGTTTTATTCTATTCTAGTTTATTCTATTGCATAATACTGTGGTATGTTCTGTTCATTTATAAATCAAAGAATGTATTTGTATTTCATGTCCAAGCCATTTCTATTCTATTCTATATATTATATTCTTTTAAAAATCAAAGCAAATCCTATTGTGTTCTATGCACAAATAATTTCTATTTTATTCCATTGTGGTATGTTCTGTTAATTTATGAAAATAAAGATATTTTTTGTATTCCTTGTCCTCGTTATTTTTATTCTATTCTCTATAATTATCTTATCTTATATAACCAATATTTATATATGTTATTATATAATATTTATATATAACCAATCTTTTTGTTGTCATTAATGTATTCTATTTTTTAGCTTTTACAGCACAAATTACTCCCTGGGTGAGGTACATTTAATTACTGCCCCCTACTGGTTTGGACAGTTAATAGGCTAAAATATTATTTGAAGTTGGGTTCACGTTCATTTAAATGTGAGCTATATGGTTGTGTATGTGTCTGTTAAGTAATTTAATAAATCAACTCAAATTCTGTTGTACTTTTTATGCAAATCATTTTATATTCATTTCTATTTCATTGGAAATCCTGAATCGTGGGCTAAACGTTTTAAACAGCACACATTTTCCTAGTAGTTCCTTGCATTACCTGCTCAAGAAAGGTTTAAGGTAAAGGATCCTCACTCTTTATTCTATTCTATTCTATTCTATTCTATTCTATTCTATTCTATTCTAGTATCCAATGTAGTTACTAAATAATAACCCCCAGGATGTGGGTGTCTGTGAATGTTAAGGGGTTAGTTGGTTTGAGAACCCATCTAGGGAGGATTCACTGAAACTGTTGTTGCTTGGGTAATTCTAAAAGAGGGCAGAGATACAGTCTCAGATCTAAACACCCAATAAAACACATCTCCAACACTTAAGCTCACAGACAGCTCCCTGTGCTGGCCAAAGCAAACTAACAGAGGGGAAAAATAGGCCACAGAGTTGTCTAGCTGTTTATTTTGGCACACCAGAGTGCTCCCACATTACACCTCTTCAGAACACAGACAGAGGAGAGTGAATGGAGGAAAGCTCAAGCTGCCAGACAGGCAGGATTCTGATTGGATGATGGGAATTGAGAGATAGAAGGATGACCTCCTCTCTCTCACAGTTAGTAAATGAGTATGGGGACCTGTTTCGTGACCCCTTCCACACTTCCGCACAGGTTCCCCAAGGTGTCACACACCTGCTGGCAGCTGGTTATTACAATTAAAATACACACAGCTCTGGAAAAATGTAAGCATACATGTGCATCTCTACACGTACGGCAGCCGTTTCTTTCCAGGTATTTCATCAAACAGAGCTGAGGGATCTGAATCTGCAGACTATGAATGGCATAAAGTCCCAACAGCAGTGTGAAAGACTAGCGGAGAGCCGGCCAAGACATAAGAGCTGTGATTGGCTGTCAAGGTTATTTCACCATAGTGATTTCTGAATGCTCTCAAAGTTCAGATATTAGTACTGTGTTTAAATCTGAATAATAACTTCTTTACATTATTTGAGCAGTTGTTTTTGAGCAGTTATCATTTCTGTAAATAAATAAATAAATGCTCTAAATAGCAAATATTTTTATTTGGAATTTGGAAATGTTGTCCATGGTTTATGAAATACAACACAAATGTTCATTTCCATAAAACACACTGCCTAGAAATAGTAAAACTAGAGAGAGTGATAATGGAGCTAGGGTTATATATATATATATATATATATATATATATATATATATATATATATATATATATATATATATATATATATATGCACTGACATTCATGCTAATGCAATATTTTTACATTGATGTCCATTGAAAGTGTAAAAAATAATATATTAATACAATTTTTTGGAAATTCTTTTCATTCAGTCTATCAAAAACTGAATATGGGTGGAAAATCTGAGAAATACAGGGTTTTGTGTGACAGTGGCGATATATAAGTACATATGTGTTGTTACTGTCTAAACATATGTATCTCAAAAATGGAAACTTTACAGATGAAGGCAAAATAATCTAAAAAGATTATATAAAAGTAAGACTTCTTGAATATAAATAAGAGCATTTCTATTGGTCAGTTCATCATAACATGTTCATCTAACATAAACCATACCTGCATTGGTGAAATAATGTAGAATAATTAAAATACATGTTTATTTTGTGTGTGTGTGTATGTAATAATAATATACACCTTGATTGTATTACATCCATACATGTATATTAGTATCTGCATGTAATCATAAGCAAATGCAATGCATTTTGGCCATTCTTATTTAATTATTGACATAATTTGAATCTGGCAGCAGTTCTTATTTGATGATGGATGAACCTATAAAAACACTCTAAAATGCTCCAAAATTCTAAAGATTTTTTTACATTGACTTCCATTGAAAGTTCTGATGATTTTTCTGGCATCAGCAACAATATGTGTAAATCTTTATATATAGTAGAAATGTGCCACATACAGTATATCATGCCAGGTATCACTCAAAAATATCAACTTTACAGGAGAAGGGAATCTGGATTAACCTTCAATGGAAGTAAAAGTGCAAATCTTTTATTTATTTTGGTACATTCATCATAAAAGTTCAATTGTAAAAAAAAAAAAAGAAAAACAAAACATATACAATGATTGATATTGATATATTTGATATATATATATCATTGTCTATGTTTTGTTGCTGTTTTTTTACACACACACACACAAAACATATATATATTTATAAGTATCTAATTAAACACACACACGCTAAAGAAGGAACCAGATCACTGTTGTTTCAGAGTTGACCTTCTCTCACTCATTAAAAAAAACATTTGATCATCTGCATCCCAGCAGCAGCCTTCCCTTTATTGCAGCCTTGCCCTTCATAGGTTCGTCTTTCCGCAGTCCAGTGCAGCCCAGCAGCTTTCACAGCAGCACAAAGAGCATTTCACACCGTCCTTAACTGAAAGAGAAAAGTGTCTTAACAAAAAGTCTAGGTCAGATTCATGATGTGTTTCTGAAGGGCAGAACCGAACAAGAAAACACAGGTGAATGTCTGAATCTTCAGCTCTTCAGTTATTACAAACCTCTATTAGCAGAGAATCGTCCCGCAGTGACTGAGTAATACGCCTTGGAGTGTTGAGGGGTTAATCAGAAGATTTTTGTTAGGACCAGTTAGTGAATAAGGCCCAGTGATTTTCCAAAACAAGATATTTGCATTTGGTTCAATGAGACACTTCTGCTGAACAACATCAATCCAGGGTGAAGACTCAACACCGTATTTGAAATGTTTAATATTTTGGTTCCAGATTTCTACATTTTTAAATTTCTTTTTAGACAAAAGTTGAAATTTGACCCTAAATAAAGTCAGTGATGGTGTAGATGGTGTCCTTATTGAAACCACAATAGTGACCCCACCATATACCCAGACGATGACCTGCACTACAGTGGGCGAATCTTAAAAAAGGTAGAAGTTTTAATTTTAAGAATTATTTGTACAGTGAAAAAAAAAAAATCCATTTGTAATCCACACTCTTCAACTGGACACACTGCTCAAATGTTAAATCTAGATGGACATGAAGAAAAAAGAAAGAATCTGAATGTATTGATTGCCCAGAAAAAGTCCCAGACGAGGCCGGGCCGAAGCGTTTCATTGAACTTTTATAATGATGATGTATGGCCGAGGAAGTGAGGAAAGCTAAATAATCCCTCGCTGGTTGAATTCTTGATGGTTTTGGGTGGTTGTCTCTCCCTTTAGGCGCTGTTTGGGTGGGTGGGGGAGCTCAGGAAACGGTCCTCCAAACAGGGGCACTGTCTGCGTTATAGCCTCCTGATGGAGCAGGACACCAGGCTAAACAGGCCATCAGAAACGCTACCAAGGCGCTCCACTAACCTCGGCTAACCCATACCTGCTCTGCAGCGCACATACGCTCTCACTTTAGAACCATGCTCTGAGCGATGCCATGTAGGAACCACTTCAGGTTCCGAAAAGAAAAGCATGTTTGTAGCATGCAGTTGTGAGCGTGAAGAACCTTTAAATAGAGGTTCTGCGAGGCTTTTAAAAAGGTTCTTCACCCTGAGAAGCACTCTCCTACACTCTCCTACACTCTCCTACACTCTCCTACACCTCTTACACACATGACTAGCAGTTTATGACAGTAACCAGGTTACTGAATATTTATAAAACCTTGTCTTCAATTCTGTAACTGCACAGACCGAGGAGACCGTATTAACAGTGTCATATCTGAGTGTAACCACGGATTCATCACAATATTTCTACACAATAAAACACAATATTAACCTGAAACCAGCAGGCTATATTAACATGTATATATATGTACTCATGTGTGTATGGATGTATGGTTATGTATGTGTGTGTGTGTGTGTGTGTATGTATGTGTGTGTGTTTTTGTGTGTGTATATGTGTGTGTGTGTGTGTGTGTATGTATGTGTGTGTGTTTTTGTGTGTGTATATGTGTGTGTATGTGTGGGTGCTCATTTGTGTATGGATATATGGTTGTGTACGTGTTTGTGTATGTGTGTGTGTTTGTGTGCTCATTTGTGTGTGTGTGTGTGTGTGTACCCACTGAACTGCTCATGTCTTGAACTCCTGCAGAACAGTACTGCTGCAGTGGAGGCTGATGCTGGTGTTTGGGTTCAGGTTGGTGTTGAGATTGAACTGGTGTCGGGGTTGGGGTGATAGAGGGATCGGTGTTAAGGTCAGTGTTGGTGTTGGGGTAAGTGTTGGTGTTGGGGTCAGTGTTGGTGTTGGGGTTGGTGTTGGGGTAAGTGTTGGTGTTGGGGTCGGTGTTGGTGTTGGGGTAAGTGTTGGTGTTGGGGTCGGTGTTGGTGTTGGGGTAAGTGTTGGTGTTGCGGTCGGTGTTGGTGTTGGGGTAAGTGTTGGTGTTGGGGTCGGTGTTGGTGTTGGGGTAAGTGTTGGTGTTGGGGTCGGTGTTGGTGTTGGGGTCAGTGTTGGTGTTGGGGTCAGTGTTGGTGTTGGGGTCGGTGTTGGTGTAGACGCTGTGGAGTGGAGCGTAAAAGCCGGAGCTGATCCAATAAGCATTAGAGCTCAGACTGAGTTAGACACAACCATCAGAGACGATGTGCAGAGTCACCAACACACACCATTAACCCTGAACAAAGAACACACACACACACACACACATAGACACACAGATATAAATACACAAACAGACGTAGACATACACACACAGACATGAAACACACACAAAAATGCACACAAGAACACACACATACAAATACATACACAAACATGCATGCACACACACACACAGGCAATTACGCACACATATTCTTTACATGCACATACACCCACACACACACATATAAATACACACAATCCCACAGACACACATTGCAACCCCCACCCCTCATCCGCACACACACAGACAATTATGCACATGCATACACACATACTACATACACATACGCATGCGCAAACACCTGAACACACACACATGGCACGAATACACATAGACACACTTTCCCACACACACTGCACATACACACACACACACACACACAATAGTACAGAACTTTATATGCATATGCACACCCCCCCCCCCCACACACACACACACACACTGGGTTCTTGTGTCTCCAGTTTGTCTGCCTTTCTCTCTCTCTCTCTCTCTCTCTCTCTCTCCATTTACTGACATCAAACACACACTTCCATTAAACATCTCAGATCTTTCCCACCATTAAAGAAGAACGAGACCCCAGAAGTCGATCACTGGATGAGTTGGATATTAAAGGGGTTATTATGTGTGTATGTGTGTGTGTGTGTGTGTGTGTGTATGTGTGTGTGGCTCAGGCATTGTGGCTCTTTATTTCTTTGACATCTGCTTGACATTTGAGCCTGAGGCCGAATCGCGTGAGAAACCATCCAATAAAATCACAGGCGCAGATTTGTCGAGATTTACATTCGGAAAGAAAGTAAACAAACAAACAAACAAACAAACAAACAATCATCTGAATACATTCATGCATAGCTGCATCCCCTGCTTTCACTCACTGTAGGCCGTGGTTTAGATCCAGGTGTAGTAAAAGTGGCATGAGGTCAATGATCAGGTCAGTTCGCCCCTGTGTGTGTGTGTGTGTGTGCGTATTACACACTTGTATTATGTGTGTGAATGGCTGCAATCACCTTTAGGACTGGACTATGTGGTAGAATCCGGGCTGTAATTGCAGTGTTTGTGGACTGTTTGTTTTGGCTGGATGCTGAACGTCATAATTACAGTTATTCATCCTAAAAGCTGAAGGTTATTATTATTACAGTCAAAAAATTAATCACTGTATGAAATTGTGTGTAATTATGTCACACTCTGCCGTTCGGTTCGGCATTTCATTACAATGAAAAGTGACATAATTGCTGTTCCCAAGTCAAACGACCTCCAGGTTCATTTTTGATTGGGATGCTGGACTTGATTTTTGTTTACGGATCAATTTATTACGAATATTTTGACTCATTAATATGTTTGTCTGCTACTGTTGCTGATCATCATAAGATGAACAATAAAACGCTTCTCTTTAAGTTGTGTATGAAACTCCTGCATGTTCTGAAGTCTGTCTGAAACTCTTTCCGTGTCGGGGGTCCTGTCCACTGGAGGCCGGTCCAGGCGTCTTTCAGACTCAGCGTGCCGGTCAGGTCTTTATTTTGACGAAACGCAGTCATACTGCCCATAAGGACTTCATCAATCATGGCAAATTAGAGCCAAAACCGGGCTCTTAATGCAATGGCACCTCACATAAACAAGTTTGAGCCACACACCTTTGATACACACTCGCACCAAACAGATACACAAGAACTAGAATTAAGCCTAAGCTTAGAAATGATAGCGGGTGTAAAATCAATAAACAACAGCGACTACTAACCATGATTAGCAGATCACTAAATATTGACTAACCTTCATTCATTTTCTGTAGCTTTTCTTGTCATTTTGAAATATTTTTTTTATATCATTTAATCAATTACTTTTAATTATAACAGCAGTAGCTATTTAAAGTACAGGTTTATTTAGGAAGCTCTTTGTTCAATAAAGCCTAAATTATGAAACATTTTAATGTATAATTATTCAGTATTCTTTTAGCTTTTTCTTATAGCGTTATGCTATTATTACTATATAACTGGAAGTCTGTTATGTAATAAACACAATAAATATCTAATAACCACCCTGTAACACAATTTATTTATTGTTTAATCTATAATTAGTGGTAAGATTAATCTATGGCACCTGAAATGTTATTTTAACTCTTTTTTATTACCCAAACTCTTATACACTAAACTATTATTTGGATCTCAAACTGAAATAATAGAGATTTTGTTTTTGTAAAAATATTATAAATACAGAATATTTGATGCAAATTGACTCATTAAAAACATATCTAGCACTTTTAGAACCTGACATTAGAATATACAAAACGCCTTGATGAAATAGTGATTATTAAACTTGTAAATAAATAGATTAGTTTAAATAAATGAACCCATGCTGAACAATAGAACTGCCACTATCTAGAACACACATGAATCAAAGTGCTGCCAATTACACACCAATAACATTTACATTTCAGGTACATTTGTTGTCTTCAGGACAATTCTATCTATTCTAATAAACCAGGCTCAATAATGTGTATAACAGGGTGGTAATAAAGTGTGGATTATGCATCAGTAAAACTAATAATGCAATTGTCACATAGCAGACCTCCAGTTCTGTATTAATAAAGGTTGTAATGAATGAAGCTTCATTCAGAGAGAATAAATCATATGGAAATGTCTAATTCAGGGTTTAATAAAGAAAATAAAACAAGACCCTAAAAAACCCCATCATTTTTGTACCTTTAAATAAAGTGTTTATTTTATGTTGTGTTGTATACAGCACAGCTGTTATAGATACGCCAGTTGATTCTATTTTATAAAGAATGGATTTAAAGAGTAAAAATGACAAGAAAATAAAAATCAGTGAATAATGATTCAGTGAAATAACCAGTGATATAAAAAACCACTTCACCTCGGGTCCATGGCTCCAGGTTTTTTTTTTCCAGAATTCCTAATGTCAAAGGTTGCATTTCTTCTGAGAACAGTTTTTTCTCTCCCTGTCTTTCCGGACTAAAGTCACTGAGAATAAACTTGAAATAAACCTGGAAAAAAAAACAGCTCCACATCTGAACCTCCAGCTCACGTCTAAAGACCTTCAAAGCTAGCAGTTCACCTCTACGTTTTGCATTAGAGCTGCTCTACGCTGTAGCTTTAAACATTTAGTAAGCTGGGGGCCTTAACATGCGGAGGAAACTGAACTGAAATCAAACGGAAATCAAAATATCATCTCTAAATATTCATTTTTGCTGTGATAAATGTAACAGTTTGAGATGTATATATAATATATGTAATATATAAAATATATATATAATATAAACATATAATATAATATAATGTATATATGAGATATATGCATATCTATATATGTATCTCTCTATATATACATATATAGAGATACATATATATATATATGTATAACTGTCAAACATTTACATTTCTACATACATTTATCACAGCAAAAATTTATATTTAGAGATGATATTTACACATACATATCTGTTTATATATATATATATATATATATATATATATATATATATATATATATATCAAAATGTTTTACATTTATCACAGTAAAAATGAATATACTAGTAGTATATATACCTTTGTAACTTCGATGTAAAATTCAATGTTTCTTTTTTCAGTTTGGAGCATTTCTATTGGTCCAAATCGAGACACAAGGTTTCTGTGTGACAGATATATGACAGTATTTTATAATATGAAAGTTTATGAAAGTTAATGGTTTAGAGTGTAATGCTGCACCAGAACCACAGTTTAGAACGAGGATCCCTGAAGACTGCAAAGTGCAGCAGAAGGAGGAGTGTGTACCCTATAACCCCAACCCTGCCTTTCCTGCCCACACTGAGCTGTATTACTCACTATACTCCCGTCAGCGCTGAGACGCTACGCTGTGGGTCCCGGGTTGTTCACAGAACAGGATTCTTTGGTTTCGGGTTTGGTAAATGAGCTGCTCTGTTTAATGAAGCAGATTCAATAAACTTTTGTTTTCCTGCTTAAAAATTTTGGTTTCTAAAACACGGCTCTCAGTTTGACTGTCCGACCCACAATAACACACACCATCATTTTCTAAAGCAACACACTCTCCTTACATTCCCAACAACCCCCCACCACCTATTAAACACAGCAAAGCTGGAACATGATGAGCAGCTCTGTTGTGGTCATAGTAATCCAGAGGTCCAGTTCCTTACTAATGACCACTGGCTGTCCTGTCTGCAGAGTAAAGCAGGGGAGACTAATTCAGAACTGAGTCTTCATTTATTTTATCTCGAACCTTCAGCCATTTGTTACGATATCATGATGTTACTACATAATAATAACAATAATGATAGTATCAATAATAATATTTTATATCATTCTGAAACAACAACAATAAAAATTATTATTATTATTATTATTACATTTTATTTTGCTTTTCATCTTATGCTCTTTCCTGGTCAAGGTCTGAAGCATACCCATAATTATAGTAAAAATACCACAATACAATAATAATAAATATTTATTTATTTAAATAATACATATTTAGATGAACAGCAAAATAAAAAGAATGGGTGAAGATAAATAAAAACAAATAAAAATGAAAAGTATCATTAATATCATTACTTATTTATTATTGTTTTGATTGTTTATATTCATCTATTCGTTTTATTTTGCCTTTTTTACTATTTATTTATTTATTTATTTATTATTATTATTATTATTATTATTATTATTATTATGTAGATGGTTATTATTATTATTATTATTATTAACATTCTATTATTTTTTATTGTTATCAAATATTAAATATCTCCATTGAACATAGTCATTTATTTTGCATCATTATCTGTAATAATAACAATATAACAATAATGACAGTGCTATTCAATACTAATGGCATTGTTTGCATTGTACATATTAACCATTATTATATATTAAAATATACTATAATTGTTTAGCAAAAAAAGAGAAGAGGATTTTTTCAGATGTAAGACGGAAACTCCTGATCTGATGTGTAAAGTGTGTATGATCTGTTTGAGTGTGTATGATCTGTTTGAGTGTGTATGATCTGATGTGTAAAGTGTGTATGATCAGTTTGAGTGTGTATGATCTGATGTGTAAAGTGTGTATGATCAGTTTCAGTGTGTATGATTGGTTTGAGTGTGTATGATCTGATTGAGTGTGTATGATCTGTTTGAGTGTGTATGATTGGTTTGAGTGTGTATGATCTGTTTGAGTGTGTATGATTGGTTTGAGTGTGTATGATCTGATTGAGTGTGTATGATCTGTTTGAGTGTGTATGATTGGTTTGAGTGTGTATGATCTGATTGAGTGTGTATGATTGGTTTGAGTGTGTATGATCTGATTGAGTGTGTATGATCTGTTTGAGTGTGTATGATTGGTTTGAGTGTGTATGATCTGATTGAGTGTGTATGATCTGTTTGAGTGTGTATGATTGGTTTGAGTGTGTATGATCTGATTGAGTGTGTATGATCTGATGTGTAAAGTGTGTATGATCTGTTTGAGTGTGTATGATCTGTTTGAGTGTGTATGATTGGTTTGAGTGTGTATGATCAGTTTGAGTGTGTATGATTGGTTTGAGTGTGTATGATCTGATTGAGTGTGTATGATCTGATGTGTAAAGTGTGTATGATTGGTTTGAGTGTGTATGATCTGATTGAGTGTGTATGATCTGTTTGAGTGTGTATGATTGGTTTGAGTGTGTATGATCTGATTGAGTGTGTATGATCTGATTGAGTGTGTTTGATCAGTTTCAGTGTGTTTGATCAGTTTGAGTGTGTTTGATCAGTTTGAGTGTGTATGATCAGTTTGAGTGTGTTTGATCAGTTTCAGTGTGTATGATCAGTTTGAGTGTGTTTGATCAGTTTCAGTGTGTTTGATCAGTTTCAGTGTGTATGATCAGTTTCAGTGTGTTTGATCAGTTTCAGTGTGTATGATCTGATTGAGTGTGTATGATCAGTTTGAGTGTGTATGATCTGATTGAGTGTGTATGATCAGTTTCAGTGTGTATGATCTGATTGTGTATGATCAGATTGAGTGTGTATGATCAGTTTCAGTGTGTATGATCTGATTGAGTGTGTATGATCAGTTTGAGTGTGTATGATCAGTTTGAGTGTGTTTGATCAGTTTGAGTGTGTATGATCAGTTTGAGTGTGTATGATCAGTTTGAGTGTGTATGATCAGTTTCAGTGTGTATGATCAGTTTCAGTGTGTTTGATCAGTTTGAGTGTGTTTGATCAGTTTGAGTGTGTATGATCAGTTTCAGTGTGTATGATCAGTTTGAGTGTGTATGATCACTTTGAGGAGGTCCAGGCCGAGGGAAGGCTCACAGGAGCAGCACACAGCAGTGGTTCGGTCGGGGCTGAATATGGCCTCCAGTTCAGGATCATTTACAGCTCTGTGTTGATAAGATGGAGCTTAATCCTCTCTGTTAAATCTTCACTCTGACTACCGCTGCTCTCCGTCCCTCTGCTCTCTGTCAGCCTCCAGTGTGTGTGTGTGTGTGTGTGTGTGTGTGTGTGTGTGTGTGATGTCCAAGCGTCTGCTGCACTCAACTGTGAGAGTCTGAGTAATGAGGCCAGACTTCATATGAGCCGAGGTGTGTATTCACTATTCCTCCTCCTCAGGGGTGTGTGTGTGTGTGCTCGTATGCTGATGGGTTTGGGCTTTTCTGGGTTTAAAGGTTGGCTTGTCCACTCAGCTGAGCTGAATGTGCTGAATGATGCCCGGGTCACAGCCCAAACACGTAATCTGAGACAGTACTTATGATCATCTCATCCAACCAAACGGCGTGTGTTCTGGAGCCGCTGTATTCAGTGTTGCATCCCATCAGGACTAGTTTTGATGCTTACCCTGAAGCTCAGAGTTGTGGGCTTCTGTAAAGCTTCACAGCACAGCAGTATGGCACTGAGAGGAACACATCCCCTGAGATTAGATTTTTATTGATCACATGGTATAATATTAGATCATTATTTATTATTATTATTATTATTATTATTATTGTCATGTAGTACAATATTAGATCTCTAAACATTTGTATAGGAATATGTCACTATATTATTATTACTGTTTATTATTATTATTATATAATATACTATACATAATACTACTTAAGTATTATTTAAGTATTAAGTAATATATATGACATACTACAAATATATATATCTCATTATATCTAGCCATTTGTACTGGAATTTTAATATAATTTATTAGTAGTGTATTATTACACTGTTAGCTCCCAGCATTTGTACAGACATCCCCTAGGTGTGAATGGGTGTTCCCTATGTGTGAATGAGTGTTCCTGCTTTGTGCACAGTGTTACCAGCTCCAGACATTCATACATGAATATACTACTATATTAATTTGACTATTTTTATTAAGATATAATATGTAATATATGTTATTTATTATTATTATTATTATATAGTATGTAAAAAGTAAGTGTTTCTGGCTAGACTCCAGACATACCATCACCCTGAGCAAGACGGATATCCCTGTCTCTAGATTTGAACATTTACCTGTATGCATTTGTCTGACGCTCTTATCCAGAGTCGTACTTTTGAGAGTAGAGTTTATAGGAGTCTTTCCCAGAAACTCTTACGGGTGTAGAATGGCGGCCCAGCCAGATAATTGATCACTCCATAGCTCCATATAGAATCCTATTCTTATGCAGCCTAATATATCGTTATGGTATATAATCCCATCATGTGTCCAATTATTCAGGGTCGGCTCTGGACCAGGAAAGAGTGAGAAACATGAATTGAATGAAGGAATGAAGGTCATTGGTGAACGATTTGGTGAACACACCTGGCGCAGGCCCACTGGAATGACTGATTAGAGAAACACTGGACAGCGAGCGCTGCTTTGCAAGGTTTTATTTTTTTATACAATCTAGAGGTTTAGTCCAGTGTTGCCATTCACACACCTGTCTTACACAATTATGCTTCTTCTTACATTCTGCAACTGTCCTGCTAAAGACACTCCGCCAAACACAGTAGATCACTTTTCAGAACAGTTCTGCAGTAAATATTAAAAATAAAAAAAGAACAAAAACAATCCCAATTTTTCATAGATCATTATTTTCCTCTGTACTGAGAGCAGATCGACCCTTCGTTGCCCTCTAGAAGCCAAACTGAGGATAATTCAAGCAGATACTAATAAATCAGGCCAAAGCAGAAGAACCCTGAAGTGTTTGTCATCTCCTCATCTCTTGAAAAAGTGCCATTTCAGTGACTTTCTCAGGACAACAACAGACTGGAACTGCAGACTGAATTAGAAAATATGGGCTATTCTGTATAAACGTTATAGTTTAGCATTAGACCGTTACTGAATTTGTTATGGATTTGTGTGACAGTACTGTCAGGACCTCAGACGGCCTGAAAGACCGTGGACATCGAGGACGCAACACGAATTCTGCGAATGCTTCGTGATCTGGCGAAAATTCAAAAGTGCAAAAAGAGAAATTCACCCTATCAAATGAGGAAGGAAAAACCAATCCATCGACTTTTAGCTAAAATATTTAAAAATAAAATTATGTATATAAATCTCTATACTTAAATATGTACATGATGTGCAAAGAAAACAATTCGCATTCATTCAAACTATGCAGAGTCGCTGAATATCATTAGAATAATAGAATTAGGATTATTAACTGGTGTATGTCAGTTTACTCACTGTAGCTTTTGCTAATGGCACTAATATGGGAATCCTTCAGATATGCATCAACTGCAAAACAACAACACTCTTAAAAATAGAGATGCAACAAAGGGTTCTTTGAGCGATACCAGTGAGACCAAAGGAGCTGAGAGTGTGAAGAACCTTTACATTGACTTCTTTAAGCCTTTAAAAAGGTTCTTCACACACATAGCTCTCAAACACAGTTCTTTATGGACCCAAAAGTGGCTTTTCCATAGCATCACTCGAAGAATCCTTTGTGGAACCTTGATTTTTAAGAGTGAAGTTGGAAATCTAGAACATATCAAGAATAGTAAAAGGGAATAATAACAATATCAATAATAGTAATAATAAAAGTTCTTGGGTTAAAGTGCTCTCTTGATCAACCTAAAAAAAAAAAAAAAGCAACAAAAAACAACAACAAAAAGGTTTTGATCGTGTTAGCAAACTACAGGTAGAAGCAGAGGACGAGATCAGGGGTTGGCTGGTCATTGATGGCAGCAGAGTGGGTTTGAACCAACGTTTCCAGATCACATTTAGGCAGCCAGAGACACTGAGGCTAGAGGAGGTGGGAGGGGAACTGGGCAGCTCAGGAGACCACGGCAAAAACAGAACAGGCCCGAGGAACTACATTAAAGCCCTCTCTTAAAAATAAAAGGTGCTACTAAGGGTTCTTCAAGCGATGCCATGGAAAAAAACTGCAGGTTCCATAAAGAATCACAAACCATGCTTCTAAATACAGAGGTTTGATTATCTGGACTCTTTAAACTGGTAAAGAACCTTTACATCAAACCTTCAGACTTCAAGCACAGTCCATTATGGAACCAAAATTGGTTATTCCACGGCAGTAGAACCCAGGTCCTGGAGGCCCGACCCTCTGCCCTGCACTTATTTTAGTGTTTTCCTGCTCGAACACACCACATCCTACTCAGGAAGGGCTGGGTAATTAGCTGATTAGCTGGATGAGGTTTGTTGGAAGCAGGGTAAACACTAAAGAACCTTTAGCTGTAAAGAAAAAAAGAGGTTCTTCACACTCACACGTCTCTAAAAACTACAAACAAGGTTCTTTATGGAACCATAAGTGGTCCAAAAAACCCTACAGAAAACCTTCAGTGAAGTGTCTGTAATAACTGTGTAATTACACATCAAGAGACCATGTAATGACACCGTAATTAGTGTTGATGTAATTGCTGTTACCGTGGTACAGCTTATGTAATTATGCATGTTATGCATCAACACTCAAGTCATGCAATTAAACAAGGGTATCTTCATAGCAGCACAGGAAAAGCAGCTATTCATATAAATACTTAGTAATTATTCTCATCTTATTACACATGTATAACCACATAACGTGTAATATTCTGTAGCAGCTATTAAGACAGACTTGTGTTATTATTACAAGAGTCACAACTGAATTTGATAGATGTGCACTTGGGGTACTATGGGTGTAACAGTAAATGTATTTATGGTACGGAGGTTCATGCAGTCGTGCGGAGAATACGCAGTTGTATACAAAAAAATAGAGATGCAACAAAGGGTTCTTTGAGCGATACCAATGATACCAAAGGAGCTGAGAGTGTGAAGAACCTTTACATTGACTTTTTGCAGCCTTTAAAAGGTCCTTCACACACATAGCTCTCAAACACAGCTCTTCATGGACCTAAAAGTGGCTTTTCTACGACATCACTCGAAGAATCCTTTGTGGAACCTTGATTTTTAAAAGAGAAGTTGGAAATCTAGAACATATCAAGACTGAATACACTGCAGTAGTTTAGGAGCATCACACTGGTAACTGTAGTCTTGTTTGCCCCCCTCCCTCCGTTCCCCGACTGATAATAAACATGTATTTCCTCAAAATTCTGACTTTAACAAGCTATTTCAGCTCATGAAATCACGGTTGATTGGATGAGGACGATGTCTCAACCTTTTTTGGGGTGTATGTGTGAGGAAACCTACTGAAAATGCCATGACATTCACACTTCACTGCTTAATTAACACACTCCAGGCTGTGTTAACTACCTCAGCAGGGGGCGTTATACAGCATTTGATGGAGCAAATGGTTACTTGTACAACTGTCTGCTCAGATACGCGAACCGAACCTTGACTTTTGTGTACTGTTACACCCTTAGCATTCACACAAGCTGTTCTACTGCAATCCATCTATCATAGTAGTTACACTGTTATTACATATATTATTAATGTGTAACTACACAGTTATTACAGACACTTTATTATTGTCAATATCTAAAATTTAACCCCTTAAACACATAAAAGATCTGTCAGCAAGTCCACACTTCAATTACTCACTCTACGTGCTACTTCGATATTAGCTTAGCAGTAGTTCTGATAATGTATAGCTGTTATGGAATAAGAACTCTCCAAGTTTAAGGGGTTAAACCACAATGTTCACTGCAGTTACATTATAGTACGCTGGATGAGAGTATTTGTGTATTTGAGTATGAGAGTGTGCTGAAGCTGTTTAACGGCCGAGCGAAGAGTATTCGTTTAGATATTCTTCATTACTACAACAGCAAAGCCCACTTTTACCGAAGCACCTATGCAACCCATCCTGCTTTTTTCCGGACACACAAACAAAAAGGGCAGGAACAGACCCGACTGGAGACGCGAAGTGGTCCAAACAAAACAAACAAACAAACAAAAACAACCTCCTCCTGTGTAGACGTTATAAAACAGACTGAAGGTTAACATTCGTATAGCAGCCCCCGCGGCTACAGAGCAGACCACCAGACTCAAAGGCTTATGCTCTATATGGAGTATATGACTCAATAAAGACACTGTTACGTTTAGCTCGGACTGACTTGGAGGTACTGGAAGTCTGAACACTTGGCTACTACATGGCTCTGCATGGTTAAGCTGTAGGTGGTTGGTTAACCCTTTAAACTGTAAGGCTAGTGCTTCAAAGCATGGTTTACATTGTAGATTCATAGCAACTGAATAGCAATGCCTCCTAAGATTAAAGGAATACTCCAACCTGATCTGTACCTGCTGCATTCGTGGAGCATGGTCGATTACCAAATACACTGCTGCCGTAGGGTTGCCATATAGAAGAACCAATTTTGGATCTTCTAAGGCATAATGGTTCTCAAACTTGGTCCTGGGGAACCCCATGCCCCCTCCCTTATACACATGTTTAGTGGTGTCCTGCTTTAACACACCACCTTCAACTCAGAAAAGGCTCATGAATCAATTGATTAGCTGATCAGATGTGTTAGAGCAGGGTAGAGAGGTCCTCCAGGACTAGGGTTGGGACCCACTGCCATAGAAGAACCACCATTGGTTCCATAAAGAGCTAAACCATGCGTGTTAAAGTGATGTGTGAATGTGAAGAACCTCTCTAAAGTCTTAAGAACCTTCACTTAATATTTTTGTAGACATTATTTTGGTTATTCACATTCATACATCTGCTTTACAAACCAAACAGGTTCTTCTACAGCATGGTGGATTCCAAACCTGGTCTTGGGAGACCCCTATACCCCTGCACATTTTAGTGGCGTCCTGCTCCAACACACCACCTTCAACATCAAGGGATTGTTCATTAGCTGATTAGCTAGATCAGGCGTGTTAGAGCACGGTAGATGGGTCCTCCAGGACTAGGGTTGGGAACCACTGCCATAGAAGAACCACCATTGGTTCCATAAAGAGCTAAGCCTTGCATGTAAAAGATGTGTCTGAATGTGAAGAACCTTTTCAAAGTCTAGAGAACCTTCATTTGATGCAATTATTTAACAACTGAAAGGTCCAAACCAAAATGGTTCTTCCATGGCATGGTGGTTCCTAACTCTCGTCCTGGAGGACCTCCTGACCAGCACATTTTAGTGAGGCCCAGCTCTGGACTACAGTACCTTCAACTCGGAAAGCGCTGGTTATTTATCTAATCAGTTGGATCAGGTGTGTTGAGAGGAGGATGAACACTAAAATGTGCAGGACAGGGGTTCATCCAGGGCCACTGCCATTGAAGAAGTTCCACAAAGAACCAAATCACAGTTATAACAGAGATGATGTATGAATGTAAACAGCCATTTTAAAGCCTGAAGAACAAGAACCATCACGTCTGGATGTTCATACGTCTCTTTTACAAACATGGTTTAGCTCTTAATGGATCCAAAGATGGTTCTTGTATGGCATCACTCAAAGAACCCTTTGAAGAACCTTACTTTTTTTTTACCTTTTTTGGCTTCATACAGAACCCAAACGTGTTTGTAAAAGAGATGCAAGAATGTGAAGGACCTTTTTGTTCCTTATGGAGCCAAATCTGAATGTTTTTTCCACATTCGTAAAAGTAAAGGTGTTTTTAGGGGTTCTTCAAGTGAAGCCATACAACCAGACTGCTAAAATTGGAGTCTGCTTCTACTATAGGAGAATTGTGTCATTTTCTCAGTAGGAAAATGACCATCTACAGTCATCGTGATTAGCTGTGCACCACAGATGCAGCAGGTTAGGCTGAAAAACTCTCTGGACTACCCCTTAATATATCGCTGCCGTCACGCAAAAACCTAGCATCAACTGTTTTTCACTGGCAGTTGTTCTTCATACGGTGTGAGAAATGCTCCAAAATGAGTTGGAACACTGATGTCCGTTCCTCCTCCTCCTCCTGTAACGTCGACCTTTTGGAGACCTTTTTTTGCGTGACAGCGACGGTGTGTAAAACGAAGCCTGCAGTTTAAGGGGTTAAGTGCATTGCTACCTCTCCCAGTAAGCTAGAAGCTGCTCTATTTGCTCTATTTTGTCTTTGCTTTATGTCGCCGCCGTCGTCGTCGTCGTCGTCTGGCTTTCCCTAAAAAACTCCACTACTGTAATACACTGCACTGCTCCTCCTAATCAGCACCTCTAGAACGCAGTGTTAGGATGACTGGCCATCCTCTGACCCCCTGCTTTAGCCATAGAGCAGAATGCGTATCAGTGCCGTGGCTGAGTGTTTTATTGGCCCGCTGCGTATTCTGAGCGAAGCCCGCCCGCGCACCAGCGTGTGTGTGCCGGAAGTTAGGCGGCCACGTGGCCGATCAGATAGATGTTGTCGTAGAGGTGACCCACAAAGTCCTCGCTGATGTTCTGCGCTGCCCGGCGGGTATTGCGGATGAACTCTCGCTTGGACATCTTGTTCTTGACGTGCGGACTGCTGAGGTCGATGGACAGCAGGATGAGAGAGTAGCATAGCACGTACACAGCGTCTGCAACACAAAAACACACACACACACACACACACACACACAACATACAGATTATTTGAAAGCTCCATCAGTGTGTTTTTTTTTTTAGAAAAAGTGTTAAAAACCTAAAAATAATAATTAATATTTAATATATAATTAATATAATTATATATTATATAATAATATAATTAATAATATTCTAAATAATGTCATTATTGTCGTTTACACTGACCGGTACCAGTCCAAAACCAGCTTGGTATTACCAGAGAGGGTTACGGGCATTGCTCAAGTGCCCAACAGTGGCAGCTCACCTGGGTATTGACCCCACAACCTTGTAATCAATAATCACCAAGCAACCACAGCTCACAGTAAGTGTAATTAATAGCTTTGGCATTGCTTCATCATCTACCAGTAGAGATCTAGATTAAAGGAAAAGTTTGACAATTTTCTTTTTAATATGATTGATCACGAAAGCAGTCGACTGGACAAGAAACACTTGACATCTGACCTTCGCTTCTGTAGTTTACAACAGAAGATGCTAGGCTAACACTGCTAACAAACACTGGACTGGACTGTCACCAATCTTACCTCTTAAAAATAAACACACGCCCAAAAGCTTCTCTTATGGTTTCAAAAAATATATTAGCCTTTTAATGAATGTACCCATTGCTGACACAGAGGTGCAAATGCACACACACACAGCTTGTCTAGTCCCTGTATTGCCAATGGATTAGGACTCTCTGGAGCAGGTAAACATGAACCTACTGCCCCCATGCTGGTATAAAGCCCCCCCAGCATTGAGCTGTGGAGCAGTGGAGGAACTGTGTTCTCTGGAATGATGGTGGTGGAGCTCCATCCAGTACTTTTAGGATACAAAGTTGGGGAGTTGGGGATGATGAGGTGGGATGGTGATCATCATCATCTTCCAACATCCTGACCAACATCCCTAACCATCTTGTCGCTGAATGCAATCGAACCCTCACAGCAATGCTGCTCCAAAATCTAGTAGAAAGTCTTCCTCCCTGGACAGTAGAGACAGTTCTTCCAACAATTTGATTTCAGAAGAAACAGTGCATGAGCAGGTGTCCCAATACTTTTGTCAATATATCCTATATTAGTCAAGTTAAAATGTATTTGTTTTTTACTTTTTACAACCTGATTTTGTCACAAAGCAGCTTTACAGTGGCATGAAAAGCTCCCTCAGAGCAGGAAGAAGAAACCTTGGGAGGAACCAAGACTCACAGGGGAGGACCCGACCCGTCCTCCTCTGATCAGAACTGCTTAAAATTATTAATAAATAAAATAAAGTCACCATACTGGTCTAAGTCTATTTCAGCAATGCTGAAAGTTCTTACTGTAAAAACTTCCGGGCCACGTCCCAATTGCAAACCGGTTATTAATACTAACTAGCTTTTAATAATTTTACAATTATGACTTTCTTGAAGCTGCAGATGCTGCAGTTTTTGTTATTTATAGCTACGAGAAGCACAGTGTGGATAAACCCTGTTCCATTTGTCCCTCGTTCACAGTAAATCACTCTCGGCTCTATGCTGAGGACAGGCAGCAGAAGGCAGCGGGTCAGCTGCTCCTGCAGCGTCCTGCTCTCAGCTGGCTGGAGCGCTGCCCTGCTCTGCTAACACTTTAAGCCCACAGGCTTAAGTGCGGATTTGGAGGCCAGGGACAGCGTTTGTACCACCAGCAGATCACACAGCGCTGCGGCCGCTACCAGCCGCACAGATCCACATCGATTACGGCACTGTGGATACAAGCCTGCCATTTAACTACGCCGGTCTTCAAACCACGGCTGCTTTCTAGCTCCATCAGCATTGCTGTACATACGAGTTCCCGGTGCAGACAGGATTACCAGTTGAAGCTAATGACCCGTTATTAGCTATTCAGGCTACATTACACAGCAGGTCAAAGTGGCCCAAACCCAGGCCTTTTTGTGTTATCTGTGATCGGCAGCGTGATCGGCAGAAACCACACTGAAGCTGACCTCGTCAGTTCCGATCTGGTACTGAAATCCGGCAATGTGTCCGAACAGCCAGATCGGAACTCATTCAGCTGTTACATCAATCCAGTGGACGGAGGGTTTCAGTGGCATAATAGAAGATAGCAGTCTCTGTTCAAACTAAATTAGAAGGCACATCATCGCTACAACAGCTCTGTGTTCGAAGTTATTTTTAAAGAAATGGCAGAACACTGCCACAGGAGGGCGCTGCTGTAGCGTCAGAGAAAAAAAAAAAAGTTAAAATGCAATGCAATAAAACAAGGATGCAAACCTAAGAAGCGAACATTTCCGAATAACGTTTTGCAGAGCCATTTGACAGCCCAGCGGTCAGCCACTGGATCTCCTTCATAGCTCCCGCAATGCTGGCAAAAATGAAGCCTTATGGAAAGTATTGCGTTTTTTTTGTTGTTGTTTTTTTTTTGCGTCTGTGCATCTGTTTAGGAGAGTGAGCTGTTCAGACAAATGTCAGATATAGGTCACATTAAAAGAGAAAAATATTAGATTTGGTGAGAAAATCAGATTTGGGCCTGTTTACCTGCTGTGTGCACATAGCCTTAGTCTTCAACCCTAATTTGTAATGTAAATTTAAGATTTTTTTGTTGAAGACTACCCAATTCTTATTATTGCCATTGATAACAACAACAACAACAATAATATTAATAATACATTATTATTATTTTGATGATTTACTACTACTGCTAAGCATATAAAAAATTACATGTATGGCATAAATGGT
This sequence comes from Salminus brasiliensis, assembly GCF_030463535.1. Lineage (NCBI taxonomy): Eukaryota > Metazoa > Chordata > Actinopteri > Characiformes > Bryconidae > Salminus > Salminus brasiliensis. The sequence goes on from NC_132881.1 coordinate 46,368,858, forward strand.
ATAAAGTATTAATACATTATTTTCTTATTATTTTATTTTGACTCGAGAAGCATGACTCTTGATTCCTCCAAAGGTTTTGAGGAAGTTCATCCTGCCACGGTGGTCTCGGACTTGCACACTTGGAGATGCATGTTTTATTTGTTTGTTTATGAATGCAGATACATTTGACTTGTCTTGACGGGAAATGTGCGATCAACAGTCTAACAGCTGAAACACTGCTAATGAAAAACAGCCGGTTTAGCTGTAAAAATCTTGGAATTGGAAGTAAAAAGGTATGATCTGTGCACCTCCATCACAGACATTAACTTACTTATACAACCTTAGTTACCTTGTGTACGTTTCTGACAATTCGGGATGGTGGGTGGTGGTGTTAAACTTTTACATTACAGATGTAACCCTAACGTCTAACGTCACAAAGACTCATTTAAAATAGCAGTCCTGGCGACTAAAGGGGATATAAATGTTATTTGTTTTGCAACTCAGGCTTTTAGAAAAGTACCGGTGCATTTTATGCGTTCGCTTCATGTACACAGTGTGCATCTAATAAAAAAGGCCAATGAAAATAGGGCTTTTTGTCTGTAACAAGGCTGGAATTGGAAATAAAATGGGATGATCTGTGTACTCCTGCATCAAACATTTGACATATTGTCAATCTGGCTGTTGTTCTTTACATTTTTATACTGAACCTGTATAAACTGGACCAATAGGAATGCTATAAATTACTTGCTAAATGACTTGAATAAATACATAAATTAATATTTTTTTTAACACTCACTTTCACCAAAAGTTGACAGGGATTTGTACTTTTCCTGTTGACTGTTCAAGTTGACATTTTGGAGATAAGAATATTTTGAATGGCAGCAAATATATTTATGTAACCATTGGTTGCCTTATATACTGTGTGTGCTGGGATCTGGGATGGTGAGAAGGTGTTAGGGTTTCACCAGTAAATATTTAATGTCCAACTTCACAAGGGCTCAATTTGATTGCAATTTTAAGAAACAATTCAAATTACTTTAATTAACATTCATACTTATGTTTAACATAAGATATTATATATTATAGGAATAGAAATTATTATTTATCCAAAGGAAATTGCAGACACTGTAAGAGGACACTGAATACACAATTGTGCTGGAGGAACTCTTTACATTATGCAGTGATGGGAGTTTTCACACAATAAAAACTGTATTTTTATGGAGATTTGAGATTTTTAACTGTTAGAAACTTAAGCCTAAAGCCTAAGCGATTTGCTTTCACCAAAAAAATTACGGAAATTGTATATAAATGAGTAAACTGGCTATATATCTATATCATTGTGTAGAAAAGTCTTATTTATTGTCGTTTTTCCAAAATGTTCTGTACATTGTGTCCAAATTTCATGATAAACGGACCATTAGAAACGCTCCAAAATGACTTAACCTTTTTACATCGATTTCCATTGAAGGTTGAAAAGGTTTTCTTCTTTTCCCGTAAAGCTGCTGTTTTGGAGACGTGAGGTTTCTGCGTGACATCATCAGATCGTTTCTAACAATGCATAAACGTGATGCAGCTGAATCATCCTCTTTACACTCACCAGGGGTCAGGCCCACCTCCCTGACCAGCGTGGGGTTGCAGGCACAGAATCGGTGGGAGAACTTGGTGATGAGCGTCTCCAGGTACTCCCCTCGCTCCTCCGGGGCGTGGATGTGTCTGAAGAAGTCCCTCAGCGCGTTGGGCAGGAACTGGTTACTGAAGTTGTGTAGTGTGACCAGCTCGTCCAGCACATCGCGTCTACAGGGTTGAAAGGTCAGAAAATTGGGGAATGGAGTATTAATTGGTGTCATTAAAAAAAAGAACAAGATGTAGTTCTGTGCTGTGCAGCGAGCTTTTAGTGTTTTAGTGCTTTACTGTGTTTTTCGGACATGAATTCTGCTCTCCTGATCATTTATCTACGTCACCTGCGGTTTATTTGCTCATATATTTAATTTGACTCATTGCGTAGCAGTTTGGGCAACATTTGATGGATAAATGTGCTTTAAAAAATGGACTTGGCTGCTAGTGAAATGAGAGCTAGTGGGGAATATTTGGTGTTGTGCAAATTATACCGAGCCAGTCCAACTTTCCATTGTTGTAAACATAGAAAACAATCAAAACGACCAATGAAATATTAAAGGAAAGGATTCTGTGCTGCTTCTATGTAATAAAAAAAATTAACTCTCTTAAAATTTACAACAGCAACTCGCAAAAGAAGAACACCAGAAAAGCTAAAAATCATATGTCTAACCAACCGTTCATCGAGGTAAATCCGCAGCATCTTCCAGTTCAGCATTCTGGTGTAGAATATGAACTTGGCAATTTCCTTCGGGTGGTCCGCAAGAATGCCTTTGGACATGAGGTAAGTGATACCCTGCAGAAAGAGCCCCCAAGATACCAGGGAGAGAATGAGGAGAGAAAGAGAAACACGTTCAGTGCCAGACACAGCAGCCCGGGCCAGAGCACAGCTATCATATGTCCTTTAAGTGGGGAAGCCTAAAGCTGTGATAATGCAGCTAATGACACAGACAGAAACACTATAAAACACAGGCAGGTCCCACTAGTTTCCTCATCATTAAGCAAAACAGAGCAGCGGCCAAATTCAGCCGCTTAGCCTAGCTGTGAAAGGGCAACCACTGTGCGTTTGTGTGTGTGTGTGCGTTTGTGTGTGTGTGTGTGTGTGTGTGTGTGTGTGTGTGTGTGTGTGTGTGTGTGTGTGTGTGTGTGTGCGCTAGCGTGAGAAAGGCCTGCTTGCTCTCTTTACCTCCTGAGGGTTAGCGTTGAACGTCAAACTTCCTTCATCTAGTTGCATGTAGAGCTTTCTGTAGGAGAAGCCAAGAGGAAGCCTCCTGTTGTATATGGAACAGTGACCCCAAGTGGACTTACACAGCCTGGAGGGCACAGAGAGATGCCACTCAGAAACACAGCACAGGTCTAAGTGCACATTTGTTGGATTTTCAGGGATAAAAATAACATTTCACAATTTTTATTATTAATTATTATTATTATTATTATTTTTATATCTTGTTCTTGGTTCAATAAGCCTGAATCAGACCTGTCTAATGCATAATCACGCTGTATTAACATTCATTTACTGTGACCTTAATTCGTTCATACTTGCATTATGAGCTGTAATAATGCATGATAAACACTTTGTTACCACCCTGTTATGCACATTATTCAGTGCTGTTTAGTGTGCCATTAGTGAGGAGTAGCACCTGTAAGCACCAGAAATGGCAATACACACAACCTGCAATCTGGACAGATGTGAGTTTAAGCCTTTTTAACAACCAAACACTGATTACCTGAATCCCTACAGAGGAACCGCTGCTGTCCCATGAACGCAAACTGACTCATTAAATCCTTATTAAACTTATTCACTGCTTTTCAGTCTCTAATTAGTGATGGATGGAACCTCACTGTAGAATATTTACATTTATATTTAAGGCATTTAGCCAACGCTCTTCTCCAGGGAGACTTACAAAAGTGCTTTATTTACCCAAGAAAAACCTCAGCTAGTTAGAATAGACTAAAATTCAAAGATACCTCTAAGTTTAGACTCTACTAAACACAAGTCAGTAAGGAGACTGGGATATCAGGGATCATACACTTTAACCAATTTTATATTCAAGGACTTTCCATGACTTTTCAAGTACCCAAAAACTAAAAAATTCCAGGACCTACATTTTTTCCCCGTAATTTGTTTACAGGAATGTTTAGTCCAGGCTAGCAGCTGAAAGACTGTCCAGACTAGCTAGTTAACAATGTAATGCACGTTCATGATACCGGGTTCATATGAAATACGGGCAGCGATTGGTCATGTGAAAAATGATAATACTATAAAAGTTTGTGTCAACAGGAGCTCATTACCATATTTCCCATAACTTTTAAAGTACTTTTTTCAATTTTGTTATTTTTTTTTAAGAACTATTTAGTAATGGATTTGAGCATGTCTATTTTTCATGACGTTTCAGGCAACCCCTGAATATGGAACCTGTATTGGTGCATTAGTGACTATTAAACACATTAAAACTCAATAAAGCCACATACAGCATAAACCTGCCACTGTCTAGAACCCACATGAATCAAAGTGCTTCCATTTACACACTAATAACATGTAAGGGAGGTAATCATTCACGCTCAATATCTTGCATAACAGGGGGGTAACAAAGCGTTTACTGTGCATTATTAGGACTAATAATGCAATTATTAACGATTTTCACACAACAGACCTCCAGCAGTGTACTAAATAAAGTCATGAGGAATAAAGGATATTAATGGATAGTGAATAAATCACTAGAATTATCTGAAATGATCAATATTCTAATCACTATGAATATTAAAAAAGCCCTAATTTGAGATCTTAGAAAAAAGTGTTACCAAAACTTTACAGAGCAAAATATCATGATTGGACAGATGATGTTCAATGTGATGAATTTATTGAACTACAGAAGAGCAGAATGTTTAGATAATGCTGGACCACTGCACTACAATTAGGGATGTCCCGGTCGAGCCCCCCAATCAGATTCAAGCCTCTTAATGTTGAGCATCAGCTGATACATAATTCAGCCCCACAGTTTAGATCAGACGAGCTGCTGATGAATCCATTCAATAAAATCTCTTTATTTTCAGTATTAGTTTCTATAATCAGACTTTCTGGACTGTCTGATTTAGTTTAGTTGAGACTTTTCTTAAAATGATGTTTTATAGTGTTTAATATTGTTTAATCCAGTCTGACCAATCAGCTCCAAGCTCCTTTACAAAACTGCAGTCTGACCACTTCCTGTGTGTGTAGATATCTGCTGCTGTTGGTGTATAGTGGGTGAATGTGATGCTGTGATTAGCGTTTTTAAAAGGTAGTGTGTGTGTGTATTAGCATTAGCATTAGCCTCCACTCGGTTCTGAACTCTAAACTCTTTTATTTACCTTCTGGGAACTTCTGCACCGCTGCAGCTGGCTGGGCTATAATGTCCATTATTGGCGCCTAGAGGACACTGGATGGCCGCCCACCGTTCCAAACATGTGTGCTCACTGTATATGTGTGTGTGTGTGTGTGTGTGTATATAAAGGCGGAGGCCAAATTCTATCTGTGTCCAGAATAAATGGTGCAAATGGTTGTCTTGTCTGGTTTTGCAAGTTAAAAGAGTGAGGATTAAGTGATGGACCACCTACTGGTTTAGAAATGTAAGATTTTCTAACCTTTTTTTTAAATATTTAATAAAGTTAGAAACCACATAAATATGTCTATAAGAATTTACTGAACAACCTGACCTTGCAGCCAAACATCATAGCCTGGCTGATTTTGTTCAAGGGTGGAAAGTGAGGAAATACTGACTGACCCCTGCCACAGGTACTCGTCATTGCCCAGGTCCTGCCACACGCAGGAGGCCAGGCACAGGTCAGTGGCGTTCAGGTATGACAGGATGGTGATGCTTAGCTCGGGTGGCAGCATCTCCAGGTCGATGAAGCCCTGCTGGTCTTTGGCCTTGCGGGCTCGCAGCAGCTGGCCGATGTCTGAGCCTGGGACCTGGCACTGCGGTGTCCGACGCGGCTGCGATTGCGGCTGATTCTCGGTCAGCAGCGGGCCCATTCTGCGGCGGCGCTCGCGCTGGAGGTAGCACTGCTCGCTGTACTCCTGCTGCAGCTGCTGGTTCCTCACCACCCTCCACAAGCCCTGACCCATCTGCAGTCCTGCAGGAGAAGCACAAAGCCATTAGCCCAGAGCCCATAAGTAATTAGTTAACTTATTTACCAGTCTTAATCACAGACACCCTGTGAGAGCAACAGCGCCTGCATGACTGTAGATATCCTACATAGTCAAGTCCATAAGTATTTGGACAGCATTTTATTTTTGTCAATTTGCCTCTGCACAACACCTCAGTAGACCTGGAATGAACATTTTAGGAATTTCAGCCATTTACTTCACATAATCCCTCAATTTATATAGTGTCAAAAGTAATTGGACACAATAATATAATAAGAAACCTATATGGATAAAAGTATTAGGCCACCTGCTGCTCATTCCTGCTGCTGAAATCAAGAGTATTTGATTTGCTTTTGTTGAAGTATACGTCTCTACTGTCCAGGGAACGCTTTCCACAAGCTTTTGGAGCATTGCTGTGAGAATTGGATCGTATTTAGTAACAAGAGCATCAGTGAGGTCAGGATGTTGGACGATCACCACCCCACTTCATCCCAAACTCCTTAACTCATCCCAAAAGTACTGGACTAAGCACCATCCAGAAAACACAGTTCTTCCACTGCTCCACAGCTCAATGCTGGAGGGCTTTATACATACCCCTCTAGCCCACGCCTGGCATTAGGCAGCATGGTGCCAATAGGTTCATGTTTATCTGCTCCTATTCTAGTCCTATTCTATTGGCAGCACTTCTCTACATCTGTGTCAACAAAAAGTGCAACTTTAAATAGCTGAATGCATTCATCAGAAGGGGTGTCCACAAACATTTGGACATGTTGTGTATAAGGATTATCTTTAATTTCTTGGCTGCAAATCCTTTACAACCCATGCCTGCCCGAAGTCTGGAACCCATGGACATCACCAAATGCTAAATTTCACTCTTGAGATGCTTTGCCAGGCCTTTTCTGCAGTCGTCTTCACTTGATCCCTTCATCATTAAGCCCTCACACTGAGCGGCGCTGTGGCCCTAGGTACGTTTAGCTAGCCGTGCTGAGCAGCCGGTTATATGATCCATGTCCACGTGGAAAAGCCAGCAGAACGGTTACCCTCCATGCTTAGAACCGTTTACCCAGTGGAAAAAAAAGAGGCCTGAGGAAATCACAGCGATGTCAGGCCTAGAGATTTCGGCCTAGCGTGCAACAGGACCGGTGAGCGCGTCCAAAAAAGACGAACTGTAGGGTATTATGTTACACAGCCTTGCCTTTGATGCTCTCCACAAAAGGCTTTAGTTATGAAGCTCTGTGCCAAATGTGTCTCTTGACCATTTCAATGAACCAAATCTGGATGTATCACTTGTATGGGGCAGAACAGCATGGGGAAACTGCATGACCCCATTACCAACCCCCCATACGATTGCTAGCTCCATTCAAACCCTGAAACAGAACTCTCCATGAAAACCTCCTGACCTGCTTTTTACTGGCCTAAAGCAATTACTTCAGCCTTTTAACAGAGCATATAACCTCACGCTCCTTCCCCCACAAAGATAACCTCGAGCATACGGCCTGTCATTCTTCTGACCACCGTTCATTTAAAGCGAAATGGCAATAATCTAGAGAGCGCGGCTCTTAGCAGCGTGCATTACTCCTCCCATTTACAGCCATCTACACCCTTCCCTCATCAGACGGCCCGGCAATCAGGCTAAACCCTTATATCCCCTCCCTGTTAATGTCAGTACGAAGCTGCCATTTCAGCCCCACGGTTATGGGGACTAAAGCCCATCTTGAGCCCGGTGGCACTAATCCTCTCTCAGTGACATGCATTAAGACTTTTTATCGGCCGCTATTCGGATTCCTCAGAGGGCCTCCTTCTCTTAAACCCGTCTGAGAGTCCTGCTTGTTTATTTTCTGCTAATGGCTCTGCTGAACTGTCCCGAGCGGACTGAACTGAGTGGCAAAGTCAGATACAGCTCTGGGCAAGAATTTCAGATGGTACTTCTCAGACACTGACGCAGATATCTCGAGTAATGGCCAGTGCTGGGCCGAGGTTTCTTATTTTGAAGCTTCTGAGCATCTACAAGTAGGCCATCAACCTCAAACTACCCTGCAGAGAGAAACACGGAGCCAAACAGCAGCCCATTACAAAGTTTTCCCTTAAAAGCAGCTTCAGAGTCATGCTGATGCTCCACTGACTGCAACAGGGGGAGAACGGCGTCTCCGTCATTCCCACTCCGGGCCTAAACACTGCTCCTGCTACTGCACTATGGAGCTTGGGTGAAGGAGCTGCAGGAGGAGAACCTCTCTCCAGAACTGTCAGCGTAACGCTGTGTAACCCATATAAGTCTTGTAGTACCACTCGACCGCCTCAGCCCACATGCTGCTACTGTCAACAAACGCACATGTACAGCTGTCCACAAGGGGGCGCTGAAAGCGTGATTTGTATTTACTGCAGTGGAGTAAAAGTGAATTACACTCTCAGCTTGTCAGTAAGTACAGCAGATCTATTTCTCTGCATCTGGCTTTTTTTTTATTACAAGCACAAGCACCTAGGCATGCGGTCGGCTGTAGTGAGCACACATTAGTGAAAGAATGGGTGGTTCTAAAGAGCTCACTGAATTGCCACTGAGCCACCACTGCAACAAGAAAATCAGCTGGTGAACATAAATCCAGTAAAAAGGAGAAACAAGAGCTTCTCGTTCTGAAGAAAGTAGTGAGATCTTGTCGGTGAGCTAGTCTGAAGAACAGAGCTCGGTTCCTCCAGGTTTCTCCTGGACGCCCGCCAGTCCAGCCAGCACAGCGTGGAGGATGTGTTTAACTCCATCAGCAGCAGCAGCAGCAGCTCACCTAATTTATCATCATTAAGCCCTGATTTACCACCAAACCAGGTGTTGATCTGAGGAGAACTCTAAATAATACTAGACTCCAAGAGGAGAACTTTGGAGATGTTCTAATGATGAACACAGTGATGGAGAACCACCACCACTTTCTGTAGGAGTGATATTATTAGTGTTTATTCTAATATATATATACAGATAAACAGCTTTTCACATTCTCAGGGGGGTTAAAATTTAGTATACTCAGTAATGTATAATGTTCTGATCAGCCACCCTGTATTGTTCCTTGCTCAAAACGTTGTCCAGACTGAAATACTCCTTATAACTTCAGTGTGAATGGGTGGAGGTAAAACTGCTACAGGTATCGCCTGTATTGACTGGGTATGTTTTGAGAGGTTAACAGTGTTTCCACACTCTAATTACAACTCTTATTGAAAAGAAAAAAAAACAAAACAATATAATTTATTATTATAAAAAAATATATGCTTTTCCATGTTTCAGCTATTGTGGATGTCTTCATGTATAGTAGAACAGTGTAAAGGCTGAATTTGTGAAATGAGCTTTGAATGACAGTGTGTGTCTCTGTGTTTTAGGTTCTGCGTGATTTCTTCAGTTATAAACCCCTGCTGACCAAGCAGCAGTTCCTGCAGGTGGGGTTTGCAGAGAGAAAGGCCGGCCTTCTGTGCGACATGATTGGTTTTGTGCTGGAAAAACACAAACAGCTCACGAGAGGCAGCAAGGTAGGAATCATGCCATTTGACTTTGAGGATGTGAAAGTACACAAAGCATACAGTCAAATGTGCTTTCGTAGAATTACACTCATTATAAAAACTGCCATATGTCTAAATGATCCATATAATAATAATTACAATTATTTCAGTTAATATTTGCAATAAATTGTTAAACAGTATCTGCCAAACAAAGTCAGATTATTCTATGAACTAATAACTTGCATGAAATTTTGTTTGATATTATTCTGTTTTTTCAGTTGATATGTTCAGTCAGATATGTCTACAGAAATACTCACAGCTTTCACGGCTCAGAAAATCACATATTAGAACAGAAAGTAGTCTTTTAGAGAGTTTTTACTGTAGAAGCTCCAGATCTGATCAGATCAGATAAAGCAGCTGAACATAAATCCAGTAAATAGGAGAAACAAGAGCTTCTCGTTCTGAAGAAAGAAAGTAGTGAGATCATGTTGGTGAGCTAGTCTGAAGAACAGAGCTCGGTTCCTCCAGGTTTCTCCTGGACGCCCCCCAGTCCAGCCAGCACAGCGTGGAGGATGTGTTCAACTCCATCAGCAGCAGCAGCAGCTCACCTGATTTACCATCATTAAGCCCTGATTTACCACCAAACCAGGTGTTGATCTGAGGAGAACTCTAAATAATACTAGACTCCATGAGAGAGGAGAACTTTGGAGATGTTCTAATGCTGAACACAGGGATGGAGAACCTCCACCACCACTTTCAGTAGGAGTGATATTATTAGTGATTATTCTAATATCAGTGATTTACTGAGCAGATCAGCAGCTTTTCGTTATAGAGGTGCTTAAAACTTTTGCACAGTACTGTATATGAAAAATCACACATACTGGAATCAGTCCACAATTCAGTCCATACTGCTCTGACCATCATTTTTTTTTGTTTACATTTTATCAAATATTCTTCTATAAAGTGAAAGTAAGAGCATTTAGCCGGCTCTGACTCACATCACACAACATTAAACCCGCTACACCACATTCTCCAAGCTAGAAGGAAACAGGCTGTGGTAGTGCGTGACCGGCTTGTCTGACCCGTGACAGATCGATCTACAGTGCGGTCTGATCTAAAGCACTGCCGATAGAGAAGGAGGGTTCATTAAAACCAGGATACATTTTGCTTTCAGTTCTACAGAAGCAGAGTCACCACAGCTTTTTTTTACAGTGGTGTGGAATGACCATGTCTAATGACCATGTCTAATGACCATGTCTAATGACCATGTTAAAACCTAAATGGACTCTTAACTCTCTGCCACTATTAATATCACCACTATTACCCATCATTACTCTCATTACTCTGACCATCACTGCCATGACTATATTAAATTCTACTACACCATGATTAATATATTATGATTATGATCAGAGCAGTTCAACAGTTTAGATGGTTTGTTAACTTTTATCAATAATTAGTTAATAATTATTAATAATTAATAAATAGTTCTGATCAGAGGAGGAAGGGTCGGGTCTCCCTTGTGAGTCTTGGTTCCTCCCAAGGTTTCTTCCTCCAGCTCTGAGGGAGTTTTTCCTTCCCACTGTCGCTGTTGGGGTCTGCTCACAGGGGGTCTTGGATCCTTCATGTCTTCTTATGTTATTTCTTTTTTTCTGTCTTTTACTAATTTCTAATTATGTGAAGCTGCTTTGTGACGACAACAGTTGTAAGAAGCTATACAAATAAATTTGACTTGACTTGACAGTGCTGTGCTGATATTCCTCATGACTGATCAGCATTCATGGAAAGTATAGGCCTTACTTTGATTTGTTTGACATTCAGATGGAGTGTAGTGCATGTGCATTATCTGGCTGCTGGGTAGAGCTGGGCAATATGACTATTTTTATCATATTGTGATAAATGTTGGTATTGTGTATATAACATGCTTTTCTAAGCATATCGAGGACATTCTCAGTGCTTAAAGACCACTGATCAAGTGATCAGAAATAGTGTAATTAGTTAAACTGGATAAAGTGCAGCAGCACATAAACATCAGGTCTATTGTGAAAATGTCTTTAAATATCATAATTTAATATTTTTACCATATCGCCCAGTCCTACTGCTGGGTATTGAGCTAGGAATCCATACCATACAGACACTTAGCCATTATTTATCTCTGCTGTCCTGAGAAAGACTCTGTCTATTATATATATATATATATATATATATATATATATATATATATATATACATACATACACACATATATATATATATATATATATATATATATATTTTTTTTTTTTTTTTTTTTTTTTTTTTTTTTAACATAAGATTGTGAATCTGGGAGTTGTTCTTTATGTTGTGTGCAAACATCATGAATGGACCAATAGAAATTCTCCAACATTATTGGGCTTAAAGTTTAAATTAGTTAAAAAATAGTTAAAAAGTTTATTTTCCTTCTCCTGTAATCATCATGTACTGATTTTTCTTATTATTTTACTTCTAATATTAGTCTTCATCTATTTAATATCGGTTCTGTGATTATTATTTTTATATTTATGGATTTTGGTGATGTTTTTATTTTCTAATGTCTTTTAAAGTTTGAAAAGTACTTGCAAATAAAATAATAATAATAATAATTAATAATAATAATGAATAATAATAAAAAGCTCTGTTCTGAAATAAATCCCTGACTGAGGCTCTCTTCCCGAGCCCTCACTGTGTTCACTGTAAATACTGACTCAGCCTCCACAGCTCCAGCATTTTCCACTCAGTCCCTCAGGTGAGTTCAGGCCCATGAACTCTACACCTGCAGCTTCCCTGTACCTGCCTGTGTGACCCCTGTAAACACAGACACCTCCATCACTCACTTCCAGCAGCTGCTTTCCTTACATTTGCCTACCAGCCTGGCTGCTCATCATTACGTAAGTTCGTTAACACTCACTGGATTACGTGTAATGAACTGAGCTTCAAGCCAACCCACCCCAAATAACTTTAAACTACACCTGAGACCCAGAGTTCAGCACAGGAATCCCACACTTTACTTCTGTAGATGTTTTTAAAGTAACGTCTAATCGCCATCCCTCATCACGTTAGATTGCCGAACAAGTCCCGCCCTTCCCCACCATCAATTGGCTAACCCGCACATCAATCACATAAACGAGCGCTGCTACTGGCTGCCCGAGCTGGCATTTAACACCGTGGTAGCTTTAGTGACTGAACCCACCCACCTGTGTTTTTATGGATGTATTTTCACCGCCGCCGCGACGAAATTAATATCAGTTTACAACAACCGATGAAGCGAAATGTCCTTCAGGCTCCGTGGTCAAATGAAGCAGTCATTTGTTCTGCAGAAACTCCAAAAAACCAGCGCTGCAGGCGAGTGGACAGACTCCGCGGTCAGGTTTAATCTCCTCCACCGCTCAGCAGCTCTCTCCGTTCGGCTATTCTCCTCCTAAGGCCCGCCCACTTTTACTCTCTTTATTATTATTTTTTATTTATTTTATTTTTAAATAATGTAATTCAAAGAGCAAATGACAGCCAGGTGTTGTATTGTTTATCCGCAATACATGGACTTCGTAAAAAAAAAAAAAAACTAAATAAATAAATAAGCTGTAACAACAGTGTCGTCGTCCCGTTTGACGTTTCTTGTTTTTGGTGGAAGTGACGCAAATCACGTTTAGGCTGGCGTAGTAAAAACAGCACTTTTAATATTTATTTATTTATTTATTTTTAGCA
>NC_132881.1:46386770-46421770 GCF_030463535.1 Salminus brasiliensis
TGATAGATTGTTGCTATGGGGTTCCTATGGTGTTTTTATAAGGATTTATATATGGTGTTGCTAGGTGGTTGCTATGGGGTTGCTAGATGGCATTGCTTTGGTATCCAAGATAGTTTCTATGGGATGCCAGGTGATTGCTAGAGTGGTGCTAGGTGGTTGTGTGTGCGATTTTTATCTAATGCGAGTTCAGATCCAACATAAAACTAGAAAAGAAACGTCACTGTCCGGTTACTTCTGGCCTGCTTTGATCGAATAGGTCGACGTTTATGTGAAATTTCAATATTGGCCTAAAACCAAAGTCTTCCTCGTCTCAGGAGCAAAACATAAAATGAGATCTTGTTGGTCTAAATGTGAAATTTCGTAATGTGAACAATGCAGAAACCCTGGGGAGGTGCTGCGTCTGGTTGCTCTCTCAGGAAATCAAATTGACAGCTCCTCTTGATCTCATTTTCATCAGTGATGCGCTGCTGTAAGCAGAACCACCTGCCCGAGTCTCGGTAGATATCTGGAATGCCAGGATGTTCGTGCCTGTTTATTCACAACCAGGTGAAATGTGTTAGGGAACGTTTAGGCTGTAGACTGTACCCAATTTTTAGCAAGTCTAAAGACCAACATAGCTGTAAATATAATTCCCTTCATTAAACCAGGACTAATTACAGCCCGTCAGGGTTCTGCTTGCTTGTATACACATGAGAATTATGGGCCAATATATAACATTTTTACAATCTGCAATGTTATAATCTGCAGATGCTGACGCATAAACATTTATAAAATGTAGAAATAGCAAAAATATGTATACCCTTAGTGGTCCTGAGTGTTACAGATTGTCCAGATTGCGACCATATTGTAGAGTAGAAAATTTAGTGGGAATGGGGAAAATTGCTTAAAAGTATAGTTTGGAGATAAATCCAGTGAGGATGATGTATCACTTACTCTAGATGCAGTCAATCAGCCTGAACAGGTTTTATATGTTTTATTGGGAGATATTAGGCTAATGTTGCTAACAGACACTGGACTTAGACTGTCCCTTTATTATAAATCAGCAGTGAGAGAGTTTTACTGTAGAAGCTCCAGATCTCATCAGAACAGATAAAGCAGGTGAACATAAATCCAGTAAAAAGGAGAAACAAGAGCTTCTCATTCTGAAGAAAGTAAGTAGTGAGATCTTGTCGGTGAGCTAGTCTGAAGAACAGAGCTCGGTTCCTCCAGGTTTCTCCTGGACGCCCCCCAGTCCAGCCAGCACAGCGTGGAGGATGTGTTCAACTCCATCAGCAGCAGCAGCAGCAGCAGCAGCAGCTCACCTGATTTACCATCATTAAGTGAGCACAGTGATGGAGAACCACCGCCACCACTTTCTGTAAGAGTGCTTTTTGGATTTAAGTTGCACCCATTGCTGACACAGATGTGCAAATGCACACATACAGCTTGTGTAGTGCCTCTAGAGAAATACTGCCAGTAGAATAGGACTTTCTGGAGCAGATAAACCTGATGAACCTATTGGCACCATGCTGCCTAATGCCAGACATGGGCTAGAGGGGTATAAAGCCCCCCAGCATTGAACTGTGGAGAAGTGGAAGAGCTGTGATGGTGCTTCAACCAATACGTTTAGGATGAGGTGGGATGGTGATCGTCCAACTTTCAGACCTTACTAATGCTCTTGTTGTTACTAATGCTCCTCTGAAATCTAGTAGAAAGCCTTCTTCTTTGGACAGTAGAGACAGCTACTCCAACAAAAGCAGGATACACTTTTTTCTAATAGTCTTGATTTGAGAAGAAACAATGAATGAACAAGTGTCCCAATACTTTTGTCCATTTAATCTGTATGTTTTGAGCTAGAAGTTGGAGTTAAACGTGATGACGACATTTTTTTTTCTTTTTTTGGCACAGGGCCTGAACATCTTGAGTAGTGTAAACAGCCAGATTGAGCCGTCGTTTCATGTCCTCTATTTTAGTCCTGCGGTGTCTGGATTGGAGGGCTCGTCCAGTGCCCCCATAGTTTAAACACTGCACTGTACATTAACCAGCTCCGTCCCAAAGCTGCACATCAGATGCTCGGAAATGCGGTTTGAAGTGCGATGCATCAAACACAGAGTCCTCCTGAGAGTACGTTTGGCTCTGACGTGCCGAGGATGATCCAAAACGTTGACTTAATTTGTCTCCAGCCGGACAACCAGAAGATGGCTAGCAGACAGTTTGTGGTTCTTTTGTCCTCGTATGTGCTTTAATGTGCTAAACAAACTGCGCTGTTTTCTTGTCTGTTGACTGTGCCAGGTTGGCCAAAGGAGACCCAGCCTCGTGCCTGCCCATCGTGAGCTATGCCTTCACCTCCTTCTCGTCTGCTGTGGCTGAACATCTGGTGGAGCAGGGCATCGAGCTGACCGGAAAGAATGACCTGAGCTTCATTGAGACGGTTTACAAGGTGTGTACTTCTCATATCTTCTCATATGCAGTGGGGGACCTGTGAAGACCTATACACCTACTCATGCATTTACTTATCTAACCAGCACAAGTTTGGTGGCAGAAGTGCAGTCCACAACATCATATAGATGAGAGCCAGCAGACCGTGGTCAGAATCTCAGTGATTTGTGGTGCCAGACAGGCAGGGTTAAGGATATCTGGAACTGCTAGAACTAGTTGGAGCTGACAGAAAGGCTACAGTAGCCCAGATACCCACTCTGGACGACCGTGTGGAGAGCAGAAGAGCATCTCGGAATGAACAACAACACGTCCAACCTTAAGGAGGATGGCCTACAACAGCAGAAGACCACGCCAGTAGTTCCACTACTGTCAGCCAAGAACAGAAAGCTGAGGCTGCAGTGGCTCAGCACAGGCTCACCAACGCTGCACAGTTAAAGACTGGAGACACGTGGCCTGGTCTGATGATTCTGCTGAGGGACATAGATGGAAGGGTCAGAATTTGGTGTCAACAGCATGCTTCCATGAGCCAAACCTGCCTTGTGTCAGCAGTCCAGGCTGGTGGAGGCTGGTGGAGGCACTCTCATGGTCTGTTAACACCAATCAACCATCGCTTAAGGGCCACTGACTGTTTGAGTATTGTTGCTGACCATGTGCATCCCTTCATGACCACAGTGTCCCATCTTCTAACAGCTGCTTCCAGCATTTCACAAAGCAGAAATCATCTAAGACTGGTTTCATGAACATGACAATAAGGCGTCGGCTCTGAATCCAGTAGAAAGTGCTCCTAAAGAAATCTGCAGAATTGCATGATGCAATTATTTCAGCGTCCAAACATCTGGTGCAGTCCACGGCATGAAGAGTTGGGGCTGTTCTGAGAGGTAAAGGAGGCTCTACCCTGTATTTATAGTATTTTTATTTATAGCATTGGCCCAGCATTGGTCATACAGTGTCTGAGAAAATGCAACTGAATGTCCTGAAGTTGGGTTGATGGTATCCGTTGCAGTGCGTTTGCCGTCCCCTTTCAAAATCTGTTCAGGATGTGGTTTCTTGGAGTCGTATCGCTGTTCTCTGGTAATTTTCCATTTTACTGGAGATCAGCAGCAGGCCTCACTTTTATCAGCGAGCATGTTGTCTTTTATTATCTGCTATTGACTGTTTGGATCTTGTATGGGTTTGCCTTCATCAGCCTTCCTGCCAGAAGTCCCCCTATGTGCCTGCTGATGCTGTCCTTATACCCAGCTCTGTACTCTGGATTAACTTCAGCATTAATTTGCAGATCATGTTATTATTATTATTATTTATAGAAACACGAAAATCGGATAAGATTGGTATCGGCTGATACTCAGAATTGCGAGACATGGATCAGGGGCGAGATAACTGGATTTGGACACACCGCCACATATCACCACACCATCAGATGTTTGCACTTCTGTTGAAGCACTAATCACAGTTTGGCCTGGGTATGTTCTCGGCCATCCTGTGTTATTAAACCAGAAGACTTTGCAAATAGTGATTTCTAATAGTTACTGAAGTGCTTAGCTACCCGTACGCACTTCTATTGTGAAAAAAACGGATACACACTAAATTGACAAAAGTATTGAGACAGCTACTCGTTCATTGTTTCTTCTGAAATCAAGGATATGAAAAAAAAGAGTTTATCTGCTGCTGTGCTTTTGTTGGAGTAACTGTTAATTCTGCTGTCCAGGGAAGAAGGCAGCTTCCTACTAGATTTTGGAGGAGCATTGCTGTGAGGATTTGATTGATTGCATTCAGCGACAGGAGTGTTTATGAGGTCAGGATGTTGAATGATTACCACCTGACCTCAGGATCCCCAACGCACCACCATCAATTCAGAGAACACAGTTCCTCCACTGCTCCACAGCTCAATGCTGGGGGGGCTTTACACCCCTCTAGCCCAAACTTGGCATTAGGCAGCATGGTGCCAATAGGCTCATGTTTATTTATATCCTCCTATTCTATTGACCGGGACTAGACAAGCTGTGTGTGTGTGTGCATTTGCACATCTTCGTCAGCACAGGGTGCATCTTAAAGTAGCTGAATGCATTCATTAGCAGGGGTGTCCAAAAACATGTGGACATATGTTGCACATGTCAGCTCCGTTTTCTTTGCTATTCCGTTCTGGCGCAGAACTCTGGATTTATGGTCCGGCTTTGTGTCGTCAGCCTTAACAGCTTTATCTTCAACCCTGCGGCCTTGTCCATGCGCTGGGAGGTTTTAACCCCCGTATCTGCCGCAGAAGCCTCTCTCTGAGAGCATCTGTAGCCTACAGCTGCATCCAGCCCCACTCAGCACCACTCAGCTCCGCTCAGCTCGGCTCCAGCCTCGCTCCGGCTCCCTGCAGGCAGCCTACGTCTGAGTAATTACTGCTTTTGGCTCGTTTCCACCGGACAGGCCGAGCGAAAAGGAGTTTTCATGTTGGTCCAAGCTGTCAGATACAAGCCCCATTATTTTAGGCGCATAGCTGCGAGGGCTGTGTCTTCCGGAACGTTCTCCTCTTCATTGATTCATTGACCCTTCGTGTGACTTGAACAGGGTTTTGGCCTTCCTCCCAGCCTGCGGAGCGGCTGTAGTCCACGTGGTGCGTGGAGGAGAGAAGCATCCCGGGATGCTACATGCAGTCGTGGCGTCCAGAAAGCGGCAGAGGGCAGTTGCGGCATTTGCTCTGAATTAAAGGAGTTGTAACAGGAAAGCGACATTTAGCAGCGCTGTCATACCTTCCATTTCGGCCTTCCTCCCGTGCGCTGAAGCGGACTGTTTCTATTAAGCTCTTTCCTGTGATTATTCCTGGTTGTTCCCCACATTTTCTCCTCCCTATCCAGAGTGGGACTCCAGATTCCATAAGAAACAATCTATGTCCGATTGGGTCGATATTGCAGTTATTATTACCTCTCTTAATTCTTCAAAAATAAACTGCCGGTTTTGTTACTGTGCTGTTAAGACTAATATACAGTCCCATGCAGAGGTTTCAGGCTCCTAATCCCATCATTTAAACTCCCATTTCTCAGCAGTGAGAGAGTTTCTACAGTAGAAGCTCCAGATCTCATCAGAGCAGATAAAGCAGCTGAACATAAATCCAGTAAAAAGGAGAAACAAGAGCTTCTCGTTCTGAAGAAAGTAGTGAGATCTTGTTGGTGAGCTAGTCTGAAGAACAGAGCTCGGTTCCTCCAGGTTTCTCCTGGACGCCCCCCAGTCCAGCCAGCACAGCATGGAGGATTTTTTCAACTCCATCAGCAGCAACAGCAGCAGCAGCAGCAGCTCACCTGATTTACCATCATTAAGCCCTGATTTACCACCAAACCAGGTGTTGATCTGAGGAGAACTCTAAATAATACTAGACTCCATGAGGAGGACTTTGGAGATGTTCTAATGAACACGGTGATGGAGAACCACCATGAAGAATGTTATAAGTGTTTATTCTAATATATATATACAGATAAACAGCTTTTCACATTCTCAGGGGGGTTAAAATTTAGTATACTCAGTAATGTATAATGTTCTGATCAGCCACCCTGTATTGTTCCTTGCTCAAAACGTTGTCCAGACTGAAATACTCCTTATAACTTCAGTGTGAATGGGTGGAGGTAAAACTGCTACAGGTATCGTCTGTATTGACTGGGTATGTTTTGAGAGGTTAATAGTGTTTCCACACTCTAATTACAACTCTTATTGAAAAGAAAAAAAACAAAACAATATAATTTATTATTATAAAAAAATATATGCTTTTCCATGTTTCAGCTATTGTGGATGTCTTCATGTATAGTAGAACAGTGTAAAGGCTGAATTTGTGAAATGAGCTTTGAATGACAGTGTGTGTCTCTGTGTTTTAGGTTCTGCGTGATTTCTTCAGTTATAAACCCCTGCTGACCAAGCAGCAGTTCCTGCAGGTGGGGTTTGCAGAGAGAAAGGCCGGCCTTCTGTGCGACATGATTGGTTTTGTGCTGGAAAAACACAAACAGCTCACGAGAGGCAGCAAGGTAGGAATCATGCCATTTGACTTTGAGGATGTGAAAGTACACAAAGCATACAGTCAAATGTGCTTTCGTAGAATTACACTCATTATAAAAACTGCCATATGTCTAAATGATCCATATAATAATAATTACAATTATTTCAGTTAATATTTCCAATAAATTGTTTAACAGTTGGCAGTATCTGCCAAACAAAGTCAGATTATTCTATGAACTAATAACTTACATGAAATTTTGTTTTATATTATTCTGTTTTTTCAGTTGATATGTTCAGTCAGATATGTCTACAGAAATACTCACAGCTTTCACGGCTCAGAAAATCACATATTAGAACAGAAAGTAGTCTTTTAGAGAGTTTTTACTGTAGAAGCTCCAGATCTGATCAGATCAGATAAAGCAGCTGAACATAAATCCAGTAAATAGGAGAAACAAGAGCTTCTCGTTCTGAAGAAAGTAGTGAGATCTTGTCGGTGAGCTAGTCTGAAGAACAGAGCTCGGTTCCTCCAGGTTTCTCCTGGACGCCCCCCAGTCCAGCCAGCACAGCATGGAGGATGTGTTCAACTCCATCAGCAGCAGCAGCAGCAGCAGCAGCTCACCTGATTTACCATCATTAAGCCCTGATTTACCCCCAAACCAGGTGTTGATCTGAGGAGAACTTTAAATAATACTAGACTCCATGAGGAGAACTTTGGAGATGTTCTAATGATGAACACAGTGATGGAGAACCACCAAGCAACATAGTTTAACAGTAAACAGTCAGACAGTATTGTTGATATACTCAGTCATGTGTGTGTATAGAAATACTCACATCTTACACGGCTTCAGGTTTAAGGACCAGAACTGTTCTGACTCAGTTTGGACTCTGACTCTAATATATATATATATAGAGTAAGTTGATAATTACGATATCGGTGACCCGAAAGTCACTTGGTAGATCTCAAGCATGCCGTGCAAGGCCTGGGAATGTTTCTGAACTGAAAGCATTCTCCACTGAAAGTGAGAAGGAAGCTAAAAGAAAGGTTTGGAGACCTTGTGTCCTGCCAAAGTGAGTCTTACTACTTAAGTACTGTCTGGAAGAGTGCCCAGACGTTTACGCATGCCACATTTTTCCAGTCATGTCAAATCCAGCAAATAAACATTTGAAGAAATGTTGTCATAGGTTTACGTTTGTTCTCTGTAGAAGTTTGTGTTCCCTTCCTTTCAATGAGAAAATCAATTTGACTAGAAGTGCTCAAACTTTCCAGCCTGAATCTTAATTTAATTTCACCTTGCAGTTTGTTAGCCCTCCTAAGAGGAGGCTGCTGTCCCGCAGCGACTCGAAAGCAACAGAATCTTCTCCTCACAAAGAAACGAAGAGGATACCAGCTCATACAGTAAGTCCTATAGAGATGAACACCTTCCTTTACCTACAATATCAGCAGCAGTCACTATAATATTCTTATCAAGACCCCTATTAACAATCAAATTAACGATCATTCGGGGACATTGCTTCATTGCTAGCATGTCCTGGCTTAATTTCTACCACATGATGTGATAAATTAGAGTAATTTTTAAATTTGAGGTTAAGGGGTGTTAGCTTTTTTTGCTTATGGGTATATTACTAATTTTTACTAACAAACCCATCTTCATACTCCCATTTTTGTAAATATGTTTATTTAATTCTAATAACTATTACTGTAAGATGTTCTTCCACCAAGCAGTGTAGTTTAACAGTTGGCAAGAATTGCAAAACAACGTAAATCAGATTGCATAAGATCAGATCCTATAAACAGCATAAAAATAAATAATGGCTGTTAGATATTTTTGCTTATGGGTGTATTACTAATACGTATGTTTAGTGAATAATTCATTTAATTTAAACTAATAATAATACTTCTTTCCCCAATGAGCACCAGAGTTTAACAGTTGGCAATAACTGCCAAACAACCAGTCTGATTCTTCTATTAACTAATATTTCCTAATAACTTGCATGAACTTTAATCCTGTTTTAATACAGAATTCAGTTAATAGGTTCAGTCAGTAAATCAGATATCAGTAAGCTGTTCTGACTCTGGACTGCGATGCTGTGACTGAGGGTTTTGTTTGGTGCAGGTTGTTCTGAGCAGGCCGCTGGTGGAGAGGCACTTGGGCTGTAGCACTCCAGCACAGTTCAGCCTCTCCTCAGACGAGTCGCCCCAGCAGAAGGAGGGGGAAGATGAGGACGAACCAGGAAGAAAAGATTCTTGCGACAGCAGCAGCCCTCGACCTGCTGCTCACATGGTGAGAATGTGTATGAGTCACACTCACTCTGAAACCGAGGCAGTTTCCAAACTTTTTATCAAGATCAAACACTTTTTAAAATCTAATACATAAGAGATGTTCAGATCCTCAAAAAAATACCTCATCTCACCTCAGGCACTTGTTATTAATATTATCAGTTATTATTCAGACATAGGAGCCATCTTCATAATAAACTGTGACAGGAGTGTAAATGTTGATATTCTAAATGACTGCAGGACTCATGTGCTTGAGTTCCTTAAGATTTCCCTCTCTATTGTGCGTGACGTGGTGGTTAGCTTGAGCTTGACGGACTCTGTCTGATATGAAAAAGCAAGAAGTAAACAATGTAAAAAATGTCAGCACTTGCCTTTTTTGGTCCTGACTGCTACAAATAATCAAATAATGTTACTTTCCTATTTGTGATGCCATTTAAAGCAACAGTACATGATTTACAGACAAAACAAGTTAGTGTGACGGGGTGGTAAGTAAGTCAAACTAAGAGGCGAAATAATACAAACCATGACAAAAAACTAAAATAAAGTTTTTATTTGGAATAAATATTTCTTATGTGAACACAGACACAAATACAATCCTGATAATAAAGTGTTGATTAAAAAATATAATTTATTTGGTGATATTTTAGATGAAAGGGTCATATTTGGTCAAAACGAGCATGTGAAACTGGTCGTGTGCCAATAAAAATGCTTAAAAATGGTATAAATGTTACTCTTTAAGAAATAGTATTTTGTCATATATGATGTTAACAATAACTTAATTAATAATAAGTAGCTTCAAGCTTTTTCATAGAATGACTCCTATAACACTGGCTCTCCCACCCACCTAGAAATACACAGATTCATTAATTCACACCCTCCAGTGATCCATTCGTTTGTTCACTTGCTCAGTCATTTATTTTCCACTGAGAGTTCACCATCTGCTGTTTGCATGAGCAATCTACAGTCTGTAGGAGCATCTGCTGAAGGAGTAAATGATGCCTGTAAAAAAACAACAGTACATGCAGGCAACTGCCGTTAGTCCTGTCTTATTAGTCAATTACAACACACACAACCAGTCCATGTGTTTCTGAAGGGGTCTGTGTCGGAGAGCGCTCTGAAGGCCGTGGAGGCGGGTTTGCAGGACTGTGTGAGCAGGTTGGGGAAGCAGCTGACCCTGCTGGATGCGAGACTGCAGGATCTGGAGAAGAGGATGGCCGGGAAGATCACTATAGAGCGCAGCGACTGGGAGAACCTGCAGAGCCGTGTGCTGCTGCTGGAGACCAGACTGGCACTGACCTCAGCACAGGTATCTGTCTGTCTCTCTCTCTCTCTCTCTCTCTCTATCTATCTATCTATCTCTCTCTCTCTCTCTCTCTCTCTCTCTCTCTATCCATCTATCTTTATCTATCTCTCTCTCTCTCTCTCTCTCTCTCTCTATCCATCTATCTTTATCTATCTCTCTCTCTCTCTCTCTCTCTCTCTATCCATCTATCTTTATCTATCTCTCTCTCTCTCTCTCTCTCTCTCTATCCATCTATCTTTATTTATCTCTCTCTCTCTCTCTCTCTCTCTCTCTCTCTCTCTCTATCCATCTATCTTTATCTATCTCTCTCTCTCTCTATCCATCTATCTTTATCTCTCTCTCTCTCTCTCTCTCTCTCTCTCTCTATCCATCTATCTTTATCTATCTCTCTTTCTCTCTCTCTCTCTCTCTCTCTCTATATATATATCCATCTATCTCTATCTCTCTCACTATCCATCTATCTATCTATCTATCTATATAGCTCTCTCTATATCCCTCTAACTCTCTCTCTGGCACTTTCTGATATGCTGATATTCTGATATGAAAGTTGACCTGATTTGTAAAAAGCATAAAGTTAATATTGGAAGCAAGTAAATCTTTTTTATCTTTTTCCACTGTTTCAATTTAACCAACAAAAAGAGAGAGAATAAGAGGTCAGTAGTTAGTAGAAGCCTCTTTGGCAAGCATCAGAGCTTTTAAGGCTTTTTAAGGCTTCTAGTTTGGTGAGGGACTTGGGCCGTCCTGCTGCTCTGCTCTTTACAGGTCTGTCTATATAGATTTTTTGATGATGTTTAGGTGGGGTGGGGTGGGGGGTATGTGAGGGCCATGACAAAACCTTTAGCCTGCACCTCTTGATGTAGTCCTTTTTTGGTTTTTAGGCTCGTTATCCTGCCGTAGAAGATCATCCTCTTTTCATCTTCAGCCTTTTCAAACCCAGTCTTTTCTCTGTCAGTGAGGAATTCTCTGTGCCACTGACCGCAGCACACGCCCAAAGCATGATCAGTCCTTGTTTACTTGTTTAAACCGTTGGAAATTCTGCACCAGTTTTCTCCAGACGCACCTTTGGACCTTTTGTTGCCAAAAAGTTTATAACATTTTAACTTCGATAGCCGTCAGATTTGTTTAGATGTTTCTTCGAACTCTTCTGATGCAGAATTTTGTGCACTAATGGAACTGTCTGTAGTTGGGTTGCACAGTCGGTAAAACACTGTTAGGCTCTACGGTGCAGAATAGGTAAGGACACGGTACAATAGTGCAAGGACAATAGATAAATAGACAGTAGACCTTTTGATGCTGAACTTTGTAGTGAAGTTGTCTTCTGGTGACTCGTCCATATTGGTCATATTGATAAATTTGACGGTGCACCACTACTTCAGAACCTGCTAAATCTTGCGGAAGCAATTTTGCTGTCAAATTGGGGTTTTGATTAGCCTTTAGCCTTTGATTAATAGTCCTACGAGCAGTTCTCTTGTTCTTCCAGACCTCAGTTTGACCTTCACCGTTCCTGTTAACTGCTATTTCTTAATTTCAACACAAACCGAGGAAATGACCACCTGCAAACCCTTTGCTACCTTCTTAGAAGCACCTCCTGCTCTGTGGGTATCGGTTTTGTTGATGTTGTGTTGAGTGCTAGGCACCTGCCTAGAGGAGCCCCTGGCTGCTGATTGTTGGGACAAGATTTGAGGAGTCTGAGTAGTCGACATAGTCAACTTTGTTAAGTATGGTTGTGAGCTAGCTGTAGTCCTGACAGGCTGTTGAGATCGAACCCCTTGGAAAAACATGTCAGAGTGCTCAAATCTCTTGGGGTGCCCAAATGTTTGCATGGTGGTGCATGGTTCCTTTTTTTGTTCTAAAATTATACCAAACACAAATTTCTGCACTAATATTGCTTACGCTGATGTTTTTCTGGAACTGTTTGCTTTTTGGAGATCAATCTTCTGCCCAGCTACCAGTTCACAGTAACAATTCGATATAATTTTAATTAGTCTAATACAGGGTTGTACAGTACAGTGAGAGAGTTATAAGTAAGGACAATAGACAAAACACGAGACAGGGTGCATAAACAATAGTACTTCTTCATATCCTGATCACACAGCTAGCCATCGGCAGTCTCTCTGTGGTCTCGATAGAGCGCAATTGGCCTTGTTCTCTGTAGGGTGGGTAGATGGCGCTCTCCCCCCACATCACTCTAGTGCGCCGCTGGCCGTCACTGGCATCTGCTAGCCGGGTATACGTCACAGTTATATTGGTATACGGCGTGTTGGTTGGTTGCCTGGTGACGTTGCATTAGCGGCACTTCAGAAGAGAGGTGTGGCCGGCTGCGCACGTGTTGGAGGGGGCGTGTGTTGGTCTTGTCCTCTTGTGTCGGGGGTGTTGCGTGTGATGGAAGTGGGGGGTAGGTAGAGAATATGTACAGGTTGGGTAATTGGTTGGGTAGTACTTCTGATGCTGAATTTTGTGGATGCTGAGATCTTCCCTCTGATGGCTCTTCCATATAGGTCATATTTGTGCATTTAACCGTGAACCACTACTTTTGCAGTCAAATGTGGCATCTGATTAGCCTTTAGTCATGCAACGATATGTGCACACCCTGGTGAAAATACTGGGCGATAGATACAGTATTTTGACAAGGGGTGCCCATACCTTTGCATGCCGCTGTACATGTATGTGCCATTACTATATTACATTCAGATAATCCAGCTGTATAATCGCAATTTAATATTTTGTCCATATAGTAAATCTTTTCAATCTGTGCAGGACTCACCGAAAGCAGGTGGAGTTGTTAGTCTGCCAGCCAATGTGGAGAAGAGACACTGTACAGAGGAAACGGGTAAGGATGGCTCTTACCAGCCACTTTATTTATATTACACATTAAGCTGTAGTAGATATTACTTTGGCTAAAGGCCAGAGCACACAGACCAACCATTCTCGGACAAACCCCAACATGCTTGATGTTGCAGCTGTTTTTCAGAAAGCTCTGAAATAATTAGCTGACCATGGCACACCGGTCAGACAGCACCCAACAAACCAGCAGATCTTCATATATTAACTTCATAGTGTTGAGGGCTTGCATGTTTTAGGCTCTATTCCAGGCCTTGGGGTAATTTTCACACTCTCTCTCATGGTGGCCTCCCCTGCGAGGTTATTCCTGTCCGGATCCACCATGTCCTTTTTTTTTTCTTTTTTTTTATCCGTTGTCCTCTGAAAAAATTACAGCCTGAGTTACCTGCTGCTTTTTTACCGAACTCAGCAACGACTGATCATTTTAGACCCGTCCGGATTCACATCTCTGGATTTTTCCAGGCAGCTCAATGTCAGAAAGAAATGTGTTTCGCCGATGCTTCTCGTCGTATTTGGTCTCAGAGTGCCGGTTTCAGAGCTCCTCAACTTTCTCAATCACTCTTCTTCATGCAGTTCGCAGCAGAGCAACACCACCAGCTTTTTTTTATTATTATTTATTTATTTGTGTATTGCTTCACCTCATATAAGATGGCAGGAGCGTCTGAAGTGTACTTTGAGGTTTTTGGCAATAAGTATATCCTCTCCGTCCGAAAGGATGCCATCATCGGTGTCTTAGCTTAGCAAAAACAAGCTAAATTAGGGAATCGGCAAGCTGGTTGCTATGGAAACCAAGAAAGCGTGAGTTGAATTTCAGTGGGAGCGCAGCTGCTTGTGGGAATGACCCGAGTTCAACATTTGACCAAATGTTTTTGGACAAACGCAAACAGCTGAGGCACACCTAAACCCAACGTTCGTGTCCATTCGTGTTGGTCCGGTCTGGGTGCTCTGGCCTTAAGTTTTTCAAACCATTCAGGGTCAGAACACCTAAACCTGTCTCTCTATGCTCGTCACTAGCTTTGGAGTCAGTTAAAGAGCCCATTAGTCGTTCCGCAGTGATGATGAGATCCTTATCAGACAGCAACAGCTCCTCATACACTTCTACCAGCCTCCCACCATCCTCTTCAGAGGTGAGTGTCATCCATCCATCCATCCATCCATCCATCCATTCATCCATCTATTCGTTCATCAGTCCTTCTACACGGTCTATTTCTTCTGATATCTAGTGGTTTATTAATGAGTTTGTTGCCCTGCCATTCTAGGAAGGCTTCACACTAGACCCTCACCTGTGTGAGGATTTGATTGCATACAACCATACGAGCATCAGTGAGGTCAGGTTCCTCTTTTGCTTTAGTCCCAGACTCCATTTCTTTACACCAGATGTTGGAGAATTGGAGTTTGGAGGTTTTGATTGCATACAACTGTGAGAGCTTTAGTGAGGTTAGGTACAGATGCTGGAAGGTTAGTTCTGGCACTCCAACTCATCCCAATGGTACTGGATGAAGCCCCATCACTCCAGAGAATGCAGCTCCACTGCACTCCACACTATATATTGGGGCAGTGCTGGCTCAGCGGTTGGAGTACCGGGCTCGGCAAACTGCTGGGCCCTTGAGTAAGGCCCTGTACCCTCTCTGCTCCCAGGGCGTAGGCAGCAATGGCTAAAGGCTGCGGCCAAATTCCATCAATGGTGAATATGGCCTTAGGAACTTAGAACCAAGCGCTATGGGCCAGCTGTGTACACATGAGCCTATTATAGTATAGTGTGTCTTTCCATCATCCAGCCAGCCATCCATTTAATCACGATGGTTTTAATCAATAAAAAAGCAAAATCCTCAACTATAATAACCTCCTCCTTTGTGAGGGTGTGAGATTAGGACACAACGAGAGCATCCTGGCATTGTCTTGATGTTGTTTAGTTATCAGGGAACTCCTTGGCAAGCGGCCGCTGGCTGCTGAGCTTTCATTTTTGACCTGTGGGTCCTCTCCCGCACCTGCTTCCAAGTTAAAGAAGAGCGAGTTGCTGTTAGGACTACCAGTCACAGAAACATGGTTTTAGCTTTCATGCTTTGAGGAAGAGCAGATAATTAAAGCTGATATGTTGACTCTCCTGTGGTAGATGATGTAATTTTTTTTTTCTATAATAAAAAACATTACCTTCTCTTTTCTAGGAGAATATTAAAGAGAGACTGGAGAGAATAGCCAGCATGTAAGTACTGCTCTGTGCTCATTTATCTGTGTTTGTGTGACTTCCTCTTTGAGCCTTATTGCTGTATCTAAACAGGCAATAATCCAGAATATATCTAGCTCCCGGCACTAGCAGAGTAACGACTTAACACATGTCTCCTCTGATACATGAGAAGCCACTCACCGTCTCTTTTCTAACCGCTGCCAATGCAGCAGCACCGGGAAGCCATCATGCCTACAGAAAAGCGCCAGGTCTGCGCAAGGAGTGTCGCAATGCTCGTTGCTATCTTACACCCCGCCAACAGTCTATTTTCACTCCTCCCGCCTGCGTTGTTTAAACAGCAGCGCTGCTTGTGAATATCTCTACGCTGATGGGTGCGGTAGTTTAGAAATGAGGGGTGGTCAGGTCAGTTTCTGGAGTATTGCTGTGTATCTTGGCAACGGAAAACACAGCAGGAGCTCCACTGACTGAAAACAGTCTAGACAGACGTTCGTCAACAGTCAGACGTTCGTTCGTTGCTATCTCAGCAGTGAATTGCCAACACAGGCGTGTGCAGCTCGACGCTCGTACACCCCCCCTCACGCTTTACACCACTGAAATATCAACCCGCCAAGGTCAGTCAGACTGCACCTGGCTCTTAAAGGGAACGGTGAGAGACACGCTGATTGGTTTATTACTGCATGTTACGCCCAAAACAAACACACCTGATTAATTAAGAGACTTCTGCGAATTTCGAGGTGCACTTCTTTCCGTCATTGCAATAGCAAAGACCCTCTGACGCCCCCTAAATCAAGAGTTGTGGT
Source organism: Salminus brasiliensis (assembly GCF_030463535.1). Lineage (NCBI taxonomy): Eukaryota > Metazoa > Chordata > Actinopteri > Characiformes > Bryconidae > Salminus > Salminus brasiliensis. The sequence goes on from NC_132881.1 coordinate 46,402,562, forward strand.
ACACGGTTGACTGCTCGTCTAAGATCAGCGAAAATAGGGCCCTATTCTGACATGAATATGCCACACAGTGGTGGCTCAGCGGTTAGAGCGCAGGGCTATCGATAACAGGATTGTGGGTTCGATTCCTGGGCTTGGCAAGCTGCCACTGTTGGGCCCTTGAGCAAGGCCCTTTACCCTCTCTGCTCCACGGGTGCTGGAGTTGGCTGCCCACCGCTCTGGGTGTGTGTGTGTACTCACTGCCCCTAGTTCAAATCAAATCAAATCAAATTTTATTTGTCACATACATAGTCATACACAGTATAACTTGCAGTGAAATGCTTTTATGACAGTCTGCTCACATCAAAGCTATACAATAAAAATCTACATTTAAACTTAACTAAACCTTAACTTAATGAAGTAAAGTCCAAAAGAAAAATAAAATAAAAATGAAGAAAATAAAAATAGAATGTTACATTTAAGTTAAAGAATAAAATATAAAAATATGAAAATATAGAAATATAAGCAAAAAAAAATAAAAATACAGAATACAAATATACAAATATATATACAGAGATGAAATAGTGAAATAGTTCACTAGTGTGTGTGTGTTCACTACCTTTACCTTTTATACCTTTACCTTTAATATGTACAGTGAGGTCTAGTGTTTCTCAAATATGTATCATTATACTTGATTTAGGCATTCTATTTTTTTGTTGGCACCAATAAACTCTTTTTAATAAACTTTTTTTTTCCCCCCAGGATGAAGAACACGTCCAGCCTTTTGAAGGACATAGAGCCCACCATATGATTGTGTGTTACAGTGTCAGCTGAATTTAACAAGTCTAGATGAATGTAAACGGGTTCAGGGGAGCTCATCTGATGGCCAGTAGGTGTTGGTACAGTCAGCATCACAGTATTTATTTATGTTTTTTAACGAGCTGTTTTTTATACGCTTTCTCAAAACGAGGATCAGATGAATGAGGATTGAGACTAGCTGAGGTCAACATTTTTCACATTATGACTGCTGCATGACCTGATATGACCACTTTTTGACGTTGCTGTAGCTGCATGTGGTGCACTCTTCCAAGTAAAGGTGCTACAAAAAGGTTATTCAAGCAGTGCCATAGGAGAACCACTTTAGCCTCTGTATTGAAGCATGTTAGAGAAGTGGTGTAAAGCTCCTTTACTCTCTTGGTTCTTCTGTGGTTCTCGATATAAGAACCCTGTGTAGCACTGAGTGTGGGTGAATTTCAGAAATATGTGCCTTGTCCATTAGATGTCACTGTAACTCTGACCACAGATGCCTTTAATGTGCCTTTGCTGCCCTCTGTGGTCCATGCTGTGTGTTTCTGGTGGCAGAATCACTGTGCCTTCATTTCCCATCCTGCTTTCAGATCAAATAAAACCATGTAAGCAATGGCGATGTGTGTGTGTGTGTGTGCGTGGGTGTGCGTGTGTGTGTGTGTGTAGCCTATTTATTCTCAGCTTGTTCACGTCTGTGGATTTGTGCGGATGAATTATTGATTTCATTCAGCACTCTGGATGTTCCTTTCGCAGTGAGGGAGAGAAGCTAGAGGAATAGCTTCTGATTGAGTGACGCCGCTGTGTTCATGAAGGTATGCAGGCTCAGGTCTCTGTAAATAATTGCTGTGTGTGTTGTACATTCTGCTCCAGTGGAGGCCTAACACACGGGAATGTAATTAAAGTTGCAGCAGACGCTGTAGCCCTCCACCTTTCCACCTGCTCTCAGCTGGATCTCCAGAGAGCGGTCTGTAATGGCTCTTGGAGGATTCTGCAGCTTTTTAATTAAAGCTCTCGAAGCCGCCGCCGCTGCTGCCGCCGCCGCCGCCGCCGCTGCCACTCACTGAAACTTCTGTTAGAGGTAATCAGGTCCTGACCTTTTCTGAAGAAGAAATCCCCCTTACCCTCCTCATACCCACTCCTCATAATGTACAGAATACCAAACACACAGGAAAACGAGTTCACACACTCACATATTGACCGACACTGTCCAAATGTTTGTAGACACCCCTTCTAAGCAAGGCATTCAGCTGCTTTTAAGCTGTGCCCATTGCTGACAAAGAGGTGCAAATGCATTACACACACACACACACACAGCTTGTCTCTAGTTCCTGTAGAGAAGTACTGCCAATAGAATAGGAATCTCTGGAGCAGATGAACTAGATGAACCTATTGCCACTGTGCTGTCTAATAATGCCAGGCGTGGGCTAGAGGGGTATAAAGTACAGTGTTTATTCTGCATGGAAGTTTTGATAAGTTTTGCTTGCGCTCTTGATGAATTAGCTCGATTAGTTTGGACTCACAAATACACATTTGTTTTGCCTTGCAGAAACGTGGAAAACCGAACTCCTTTCAGAACCGAGTGGAGGCTAACACTAATGCTACCACACACACACGTACGCTATAAAAACCCTAATAACACACACTGCACATTCACCCACTATAAACCAGTTATTACACACCAGTAGACCAACAACAACAGATATCAGTCCACAGTGTGTATCACCAAACACACACACACACAGGAAGTGATTAGACTGCAGTGTTGTAAAGGAGCTGGGAGCTGATTGGTCAGGGAGGAGAGTCAGACTGGATTAGATGATTTTAAACACTATAAAACAGTCATTTAAAAAAAAGTCTCGACTAAACTAAATCAGACAGTCCAGAATGTCTGATTATAGAATCTGATACTGAAAATAAAGGGATTTTACTGAACCGATTAATCAGCAGCTCATCTGATCTAAACTGGGGCTGAATTATTATTTATACAAACACAAAGATCAGATCAGATTTAGCTTGGGCTGATACTCAGCACTTAGAGATTTGGATCGGATCAGGGTGAAATCCCTAATTATTAGAGGAAAACCCAAATATATGTGATGAATGGAATGTCTGGAGCGTGTTCCTGAGCGGAGCAGCTTCCGTTACCTACAATAGTGCCTCACATCTTAAAAAGCAAGGCTTGATTGATTGCAGCATTCATGCTGACCTCTGGTTTAAAACGGAGTGGTGATTTGAAAGCCATTGGTGCAATCAGAAAGAATAACCTTTGGATGGCCCTCCAGACTGTTATTAAGGTGGGTTCCTGATCTATCGGGTTGCAGTTCTGCAGTTCTACAGTTAAAAATGACTAATAAAACACCACCAAACTTTTAAGATCCTCCCGTCTGATCACCGGCTTCCACTTCAAACATTATGTGTGAAAGGATTTCTGCTCTGGAAGCGAACAGAGCTAAAGGACTTTTTGAGTGCATTAGTCTTCATGGTACCACTTTATAATAATACTACCCTCATTAATGGCTCATGATTGGTTAAGCATGTTTACTAATGGTTATTAGATTAGATTGGACCTGTTGCTTTCCAGACAGTGGCCCACATTCCTATATGCTGTTCGGAACCAGCTCAGATCTCTGATCTGTGGGCTGTCCGTCAGGGTCCTGTCAGCTTCAGCAGGGGTCTGTTAATAACTTGCTACAGTTGAACCCCATTAGGAGCTGTAATTAGTCACTAATCACTGATCATCTGATCAGCCTGCATTAACATGAGCAGAAACTACTCTCACAGTCTGAGCTCTACGCTCAGTGTTGTAGACCTTCATCTTTTCAGCATTGTAGATGTTCAGTGTGGAACTCGTTAAGAAACGCTGGCGTCAAGCTAAACATCCAAGGCTACCCCATCTTGTCTGAATCACTACTGTGTGCCCTTCTCTCAGAGTTTCTTAATGGGGGGGGTTTAATTAAAACATTTAATCAGAATCCAAAATACTTTATTGATCCCAGGAGGGAAATTGCAGTTGTTACAGTTGCAACCGTAATAATAATAATAGTAATAAACACTCTATAACAAAAAATTTAAAGCAATAAGACAAAAAATTTAATGAATAGTAATGGTGGCTAATGTAGGAACACGTTATCCCACAGTGCTGCTGGGCTGGAGCTTCTGGCCTCAGACTGCTTAAAGCAGATTTTCAATGGTTTGTAAGGTTGTAAGCATTAATAGACAAATAAAGGTGCATGTATTTGTCACTGTACTCTGTACAGCTAAATGTGCCCTCTGTATTTAACCCATCTGTGGTAGTGAACACACACATACACACTAGGGGCAGTGAGCCCACAAACACACACACACCCAGAGCAGTGGGCAGCCAACTCCAGCACCCCAGGAGCAAAGAGGCTAAGGGGCCTTGCTCAAGGGCCCAACAGTGGCAGCTTGCCAAGCCCAGGAATCGAACCCACAACCCTGTTATCAATAGCCTGGAGCTCTATCTGCTGAGCCACCACTGTCCCTTATATAGTTAGTAGATCTTTGAGTGTAGTCGTCTTTTTTAAAGTGCTAATGTTACTATTTAAAACCCATAGTGCTCTCAGTATGGAACAAGGGACGTACAGCATAGTTAGCTTAATGCTAACAAAACATTAGAAATCCTTCAGATGCCCAGGTGGAAATTAGCATTATCGTTGTGGTGCTAATTTGTTGAGTAAAACCGAATTATAAGGCCAAGGTTTTTTAATAAACTCTAAAATATGATGGTATTTATTACATGGGGGGAAAATGCCAATCAAAAGAAGGAGTTTGTCCTCCTTCAGCTGTTCATAGCTGCTTAGCATCAGCAGCACACTAAATAAGCATTTCTTATTGAAGAATATTCATATTACTCATATTTTAAATACTTGATTTAACAGGTTTATGAAAATATCATATTTTATGTTGCTGCAGTTTCATAAGAAGCAATAAACCACTCGAGGCTCTGCGGTGCTGTGATTTTACCACAGACGAGAGGGTTTAACACGCTTCACCCGGCCTTTCCCAGCGATGACTGTGAGCAGGCCATAGATCCAGCAAGCTAATGATTAAGCTCTGAGATCTTGGTAAAAGTTACCTGTTAGCGCTTTTCCACTGCCATGCTGCCAGTGCTGGTGCCAAAAAAACAAACGCTTCAGTGACGTTCTGCCGCAAAATCACACGTTCTTGGCAAGAAAAGTCAGTGTCGTTCTGGTCCCTTAATCTTGCTGGTTTGGAACCAACAAGCCTGTGACGCAAGCGGCCAAAGAGCGAGGGCTCTAGTAAAGTTAAACCTTGTAAAGTTGCTTACCTGGCTTACCGACTTTTACAGCCAGAAGCAGGAGAACCACAGAAAATACAGCAGTAATGAATCATCGGGGGTCCGCAGAGGAATCAAGTTGGTGTGGTGCAACAGATAACACCACTACCTGCCACTGAGCTACCACACCATGTTGGAGACTGGGGTTCGATTCCCGGTCTGGGTGACTATGCTGTGCTACACCAATAAGAGTCCTTGGGCAAGTCTCCTAACACTACATTGGCCCTACACTGTAATATGAGTAACCTTGTAAGTTGCTCTGGATAAGAGCATCAGGTAAATGTAATGAAAGTCCAGGTTCAGTAGAAACTGAGGAGGTTTAAAAAGAGGACAGGTGCTACTAAAGGTGCACCACTTTTGGTTCAATGAAGAACCTTTTGTTGTGATAAAGATATGAGTATTAAATTGCTAAAATTATTTACATCAAGAGCTTTTCAAGTTTTAGGGTCTTTTAAAGATTCTTCACACTCACACATGGTATGAAACCAGTAGTGCTTCTTCTACAGCATCACTCACAGAACCGTTTGTATGAGATTTTTCTACAGTAATGTTGGATTCAAAGAGTCGACTCTCCATTGTGAGTCGATTCTCATTGGTGAGCAGAGGTGTCAATAACAAAGTACAAATACTTCATTACCTTACTTAAGTAGAAATGATTCTCTAAACTTTACTGGAGTAATTATTTATTTTCAGACTTTTTACTTCTACTTCTCACATTTTCACCCAATTATCTGAACTTTCTCCTCCTTACATTTTAAAAACAGCCTCGTTCCTCCTACTAAAAATCCCTCTCCAGATAAATCTCTCCATCCGGAAAGTGTGAGTCTGACTGTGATTGGATGAGAAGTATAAACAGACACCATTCTGACTCCCTATTGGTTCATAAGTAAATCAATCACACCTGCATACGTCCCGTCCCTCTCCAGCGAGCTCACAGCAGACGTCTGTAGTCTAGTATGAAGACTGTGTCCGTGGCAGAGACTCAAGAGCTGCAGTGAAACGTCCCGACTGAGCCCCACATTTACATTCCAATAAAGCTTATTGATCACACGCCTCTGAAGTCTGACTTTCTGCAGCTTTACAAAACTTATAGACAACGACTCCTCATATTTTCCTCCATGAAGCTCATGTTGATGCTCAGTAGAGCACAGAGACGCTCCTTTAATAGAGCTGATATTACTGAAATGCTTCATTTTCAATGGGCAGATCTGCAGCTGAAACAGGAGCCTAGTGCAGCCCAACATTTTTAACATCAACATTTTAAAAGATCATTCTCCTCATTATGACTTTTAGAGAAATGGGTTTTTGGGGAGGGGAGGGGGGGGTAGTGCACTATAGACCCCTGTGGCGCGGCCTAAGCTTTCGGCCTTTGTTTTCCTTCCATTACTTTTACTTTTCTACTTCGTTCAGTTGTTCTGAAACCAGTACTTTTACACTTTTACTGGAGTAAAAAGCTTAAGTTGATACTTCAGCTTCTATAGAAGTCTTTTAAACCCTCGTATCTCCACTCACTTCTACTTGAGGAATGCATGTGAATACTTTTGACACCTTTGTTGGTGAGTCGACTCTAACAGGAGTCCCTTGATGTCTCTTCTTTGCCGCTAGAGGTCACGTTTCCTCTGAACGTACAAATGAGTCGTTTTCACTGTGAGATCAGGCTGTGAAGGCTCTATTATTGCAGGTACTCTCTTAAATAAAGGTAGATAAATAAAGGGTTCTTTGAGCGATGTCAGAGAAGAACCACTTTTGGTCTCCTAATGTCTCACAGGGCAGCATAAGCTTGTGAAAGACATGTTGATGTGAAGAACTTACTAAATTATTAAAAACCCCTTACATACAAACTGCCCAGCTGGACCCGGAAATGGTTCTTCTATGGCATCGCTTAAGGAACCCTTTGGAGCACCTGCTGCTCAGGCTTTCCTAATTTCCTTTAAAAATCCTTTCTTTGAATTTGAAAATGAACATTTTGGTCTTGGCCTCTTTTTGTGGAGAGTGCAGAAAGATGACTTTGCCAGCGTTGAAGCCTGACCCCTACAGCAGAGGGGATTAGATCCGTGGTTATCGCAGACAGAGCCTTCAGCCACAGCTGAACGTGATAAGCGTAGAGGACTGCGGTCATCCCCCATCCAGCAACACCCTCAGAGTTCCCCAAAGTATCACCCACGTCCAGAATCTCGGGGCCCCCTCCGTTCCATCCTCCCACCCACCTTGAGTAATCAGTAGAGCCACAGTGGTCCAGACAGCCCAGATGTGCCTAAGCCCAGTAAAGACTTTAATCGCCTCGGTATGCTTCCAGAAGATTCTGCCTTGGTGCTGTAACAGTGTTTTCATGCCCTGTGTGAGCAGAGTTTAGACAGCAGAGAAGTGAGCATTTACATTCACTGTGCATTTATGGCATTTAGCAGATGCTCTCATCCAGGACGACTTATCCCGAGCTAGTGTGAATAGACTAGAGTCCCGGCATACCTCAAGTTTAGATACGGCCCTAAGGAAAAGTCATTATGGATGGTAAGGGGTGTAAGAAAATATCGATATATCAAAGTATTGCAATATTATATTTTGCAGCACTCCCACCCAGCACCAGACGTCATATAGGTGTGAATTTTTGGGCTTAATCTGGTTTGCCCCACCACGGACGCTGATAATCGGGCTGTGTTTGCTGTATCAGTCTTTAAAATCACAGTGTTTTGTTTAAACCCGACCGCTAGAGGGCAGTATTGTACTCGGCCTTCAGATTGCACTGTTCTGATTGGATAGAAAGCCAACTTTTCTTTTACTCAGATTTTATGCAGAAATCAGTATGAAGAATAGAGGCATACGAAAGTATCGATACATCAGAATATTGCGATATGTTTTGCAGCACTCCCACCCAGCTCCAGATGTCATATGGACGTAAATTTTTGGGCTTTATCTGGTTGGCCAACCATGGACTTTATTTATCCCAAAAAGAGAAGCTGATATATACTGTATGAATACTGTATCAGTCTTTAAAATCACTGTGTTTTGTTTAAACCCGACCGCTAGAGGGCAGTATTGTACTCGGCCTTCAGATCCCACTGTTCTGATTGGATAGAAAGCCAACTTTTCTTTTACTCAGATTTTATGCAGTAATATGTATGAAGAATAGGGGCGTAAGAAAATATCAATATATCAGAATATTGCAATATTATGTTTTGCAGCACTCCCACCCAGCTCCAGACGTCATACGGACGTTGTTTTTTGATTTAGCCCAAAAAGAGAAGCTGATGTGTTCAGTCTGCATAATTTGGTCCAAATTTAACCCAACTTTTTGCACCAGACGTCATATGGAGGTTGTGTTTCGGGCTAAATCTGGTTGGCTTTTGGTTGACCTTATCTAGCTTGTTGATAATTGGGCTGTGTTTATGATTTTGTCCAAATTTAGTCCAAAGTGGACGTCTTTTTCGGCCCACTTATAGCCCCAATATAACGCTGAATATAGTTTGTTAATGCCGTACATCACTGCTGTTTAAAAAGGCAGTTAGTCTTTATATGAGGTCACTCCACACCCGTACCTGCACCACACATGCTACCATGTAAATGTCACTGCTATGCCAGGATTGGTCAAATCTGGACCGGAGAGTATTTGAATAATAGTTTTTAAGGATCTGAAGCTACTGTGTATCACAAGAAATATTGTGATTTAATATTTTTACTGATTGCCCACCCCTAGTTTCAACTATGAATTATTCAGTACTATACATTAATCTGTAGCCACTATGAATTGTTCTGTGACCACCTTAAATAGATTCGTTTCTACTATAAATGATTATCCTCCATGGATTATTCTGTATAAATGATTATTATTATTATTATTATTATTATTATGTATTTTTTGTTTTAATTTTTCAGTATCTAGTATCCAGTAGCCACTATGGATTATTTTGTTAATACATTTTGCAAAGTTAGCAATGTTTGTTATAATTTGTTATAAATGTTTATTATTATTTATTATTATTACTATTTTTAAAAATATTTTTCAGTATCTACTCTAAAGTATCCAGTATCCACTATAAATTAATCAGTATTGACTATGAATTAATTTGTTTCTACTCTATTATTATTTGTATTTATTATTGTTTATTATTATTATTATTATTATTATTATTACTTTTATTATTATCTATTTGTATTTTTTTATTATTCATTATGTACTCTAAAGTATCCAGTAGCCACTATGAATTATAATGAATTATAATTATAATGGTTCTTTGAGTCACAAATGGACACCCCCCCCCCATACTTGGACCCCCTAAGTATGCAAGTTTTGTTATGAGAGTGAGAAATTAGAACATGGACCCACTTATAGAGTTTTTCCGACCCAAATTAAACCAAAGTAAAAGAATTTCTAATGGATTCACAGAGCTGCAGTCTGGTCCAACTCTGGGCCTAACTGGTCTCTGGGAAACTGGCCCTTTAAAGGCCCTCTAATGTCTTCTTGTCTTAATTTGAGCGCTGGCTCAGTTTAGTCATGCTGCTGGTTTTTCTGCTATGCTTGAGCACTGAAAACCCGAGTGCTCTGAGCTGATTACGGTGTGTGTCGAGGTTTGCAGCATGGCTTCCACCATCTGTGTAAGTAGTAGCCCTTTCAGCAGAGGGACTTCACTGCGCCATCTGCTGCCGTTTTTGCTTGAGAGTTACCTCGCTTCCAACTCGCACAGTGCTGATCGGTATGCAGTGTAATGTATGATGGAATTACAGCAGGCCACAGTAACACAGTCCCCGAGAGCCGGGGGATATTAAGTAGCAGATTAAGCCAGTCATAATCACTGCAATCATAATCACGTGGTAAAGAAAAGCGTGGAGCAAAGCGTGGTCCTGTGGCCGGAGTGAAACATGTCATTAGCCTCTCCTGATTAGCCGTGCAGCTCATGGCTCTGGTGCTCGTCAACGTTATGGTAATCTGTACCTCCATTCTTCACAACCCTTCAGAAAAATATGTTTGGAGGGAGGGGGGCTGAGCCGGGGGGCTGAGACTCGGAGCAGAACCTGGGTCAACTGGGTGAGAATTGACCTCTTTCAGCAGGCTTTTCTTCCTTCAGGGGGTTTAGATTCTTGGGTAGGTGTGAACTTGTGAGAACTTGTGTGTGTTTTTGTTCATTTTCAGGTTTCTTTTGCGTTTGTGGACAGGAGACCAGGAGCAGCTAACACACAGGGCCAGCAAATGATCCTGACTAATATATAAATATATAAATATGTGGACAGTGTAATGTAAGGAACACTTACACCTATTCCATTGCATTTGTGACATCCCATTCTAAACCCACAGGCATTATTAATATGGAGCCCTTTTACTCTGAGCTCTACCAGCAGCAGCAGGTCTGGAGCTCTGCTGCAGTTACTGAGTCAGTTGGAGACTTTTCTGCACTCTGCTCTGAGCTCAGCACTCGGCCCTGACCCCGCTCTGTACCTTTACGTGGTCTGACACTCGGTGGCTGTATATATATATATATATATATTCTGCACATTTCAGACAGTTTTTATTTATTTACAGAATTTAACACATTTAGAAAAATTAAACAAAAACGATTTAATCTGCCATTATTTTTGCACACGTCACATTTGATGTTTTTTATTTGCAATATTGTAAATTCAGTATGTATTTGTGTTTTACAATTGAAGTGTATCTCTGTAGAAAGACGCATACAAGAAAAAAAATAGGTCATTTGATGGACACATATTATTATTATTATTATTATTATTATTATTATATATTATAATATTATTATTATATTATTATTATTATTATTATTAGATACACAGAGACACAGATATTGTATATTTTTTGTGTCTTAACATTGTGTCTCAATTTCATGATGAATGTAAAAATGCTCTATAATGACCTGGATTGATTGACCTTTTTAAGAAGGTCTTTGTGTAGTGTGCCAGCGACTATATATATATATATATATTGGTAACATATTACTATCAAATATACATATACACACATTGGGAATATATATATATATATATATATATATATATATATATATATATATATATATATATATATATATATATATCAAATACATATGGGACATATTAAATATGCTTTGGTAATTACATATATAATTTAGAATGTATGTAAGATTCTGCACCCTGACATTGTTTAAAAAAAGTGTGTACATGTGTGTGTGTGTGTGTGCATGCATGTGCAAGCTTACCAGACCCAGATCTGCATTAGGAGTTCATTTTCACCCCTAATTAGCTGTAGCTCATGCATGCCACCGAACCCTTTTTTCTTTCCTGATTGGTTGGTCTCAGCCATGCCTGAGTCACACTAGGCTAATTGAGCTCATCATTCAAGTTAATGAGGGCCTTTAGGAGCCGAGAGGCTAATAGACAAACTGACATGAGCAGAACGAACTGAGAAAGTGAGCGATGACTTCTGCTAAAGTGCTGCTGGACCCACACGGCTGAGCGGCTGAAATATTTAGATAGTTAAATGTAGTTGAGCTGCACAGTATGTAGCTAGTGAAGCGTTACCACACTGCACAGTACTAACCCTGCTTGATCAGGGGGGCGGGGGAGGGACTGCTATTGCTTTAAGATTTTATATGCAAATGAGCTCTGTAACCAGTTATAACATCTGCTTGTTGTGGTTTGTGAGCTTCCTGGTCAGTCTCAGACGTTCATTATTGTGTTTCTGTCGGTTTTGACCCAAGAAAAAACACAATTTTGGTCAAATAAATGCAAACAAGTCTCGAACCTGAAAGTTCAGCACTGTGTTTTAGGGTGATTGTTTTTTTGTTTGTTTTTTTGACCAACTTTGGAAAATTTTAATTTGCAATGATTTTGTTTGAATTATTTGCAGACCATGTTTATATGCATAAAGACTTCAATCATGAAAAGGACTGAAGAAAAAAGACATTTCATATTAATTTGGCAGAATTTGTGAGCGAGTGCAGAATTCCAAGTCATCCCGAAAAGTAAGGCCTCTCATATTTCTTCACACTTTGCTCTTTTCTGTAGTACCTAGAGCTGAAGTCTTACAGCCTGACTCAGAAAAAGAAGAAGTCTAGACTGAATTTAGCGTTAATTTCTACACAGTTTCTCTGTTTCTAAACAGTGGTTACCGACACCAGGTGTCAAATTTCACGTGTTCAGGAAAGGTCATGGATTCCCAACATTTAACACTTAACAGCTACTATGAAATGTACCTTAAATATATATATATATATATATATATATATATATATATATATATATATATATATATATATATATATTTTTTTTTTTTTTTTTTTTTTTTTTTTTTGTAAAATATTGCTGTAATTGGTAAACAGTGATGACCAGTGAGGACCAACACCCGACTAAATTACTCACTTTTCCAGACATCAAAATGCCACTCTTCTCTCATGGCTTTACATGGACTTACAACAAAAGTGGTGGAACGAGCTTCCCCTGGGTGTCTGAATGGCAGAGTCCAACGCTCACTGTCTTCAAACCCAGACTGAAGACCCTCCTCTTCTGAGAGGACTTAGTGTGCAGAGTGTAGAGTGTGTAGAGTACTGTGTCTCCAGACTGACTTCTGTATTTAGTCGTATATCAGCTTATTGGGATCTTTTGGATCCTAGTCTTTACAAACTACCTAATGGTCTTTTCTGAGTGAACAGTAAAGCTCTTCTGTAAGTCTCTCTGAAGAAGAGCGTCTCCTAAAGGCCTTCAATGTAAATGCAGATAAATCAACAACAGTAATGTTAAGAACTGTAATATATTGTTCAAAAATATGCAAAAGTTGGGTGAATATGAACGTAAATAATGCATTCTGTGTAATTTTCTAAAAAAAAAAATTGTGATTTGATCACTTTTTAGTATTTTATTGATGAAGTATTAAACTATAGTATAAAACTGATGTTTAAAACATTAAAAGTGAAATAAAAGTTAAGTATATATAAATATATAAATAAATAAGGATTTTGTTGATTGATTGGTTTTTGGTGGAAGGCCTTTCACCCTCTTTGCCCCTCAAGTGCTGGAGTTGGCTGCTCTGTGTGTGTGTGCTTACTGCCCCTAGTCCACTAGTGTGTGTGTGTGTTCACTACCACAGATGGGTCAAATGCGGAGGACGCTTTTCACTGTACATAGATCAGTGACAAATACGTGCACCTTTACCTTTACATATATATATATACCTAAGCTGTTTATTTTGTAAATGTATATGAATTTATATGAATGTATAACCTGGGGAATGCTCTGCAGTGTATTGCAGTGTCCTGCAGTGTTCTGTAGCTGCAGTGTAATAAGCGTAATGAGGTATTCTGTCAGTCTCATGAAGGCCTCAGCTCAAGTTTCCTATTGCACGGCTCTCAGCCAAGACTTTACATTGTAAAATCAAAGTATAAGGAAGTCATGAACTAATCGCTTTGCATTATGCCTCTTCGTCTCCTCTGTATTTACACTGCCTGGTGGGATAAATGCTCGTACCCCTCCGAGTCCCCGTCTCGAACCCTCTAAATTAGCCCAGTTCATTTTATTTCATTGTTTCGTTCCGAAATGAATTTCCTCTCGGTTCCTTGATTGGAAATGTACACCGCTCCCACAGCTTATTTTCTTTGCCAATCAAAGCCAGAGTTATTGTGGTTGGCATGTGGCCAAAGCCTCATTGCCTGCCAGTCAAAATAGTTTTCACAAGCTCGTGGGAAGTCCTACAATAACATCTTATCACTGGGAAGGAGCCCACGGGCGAGCACTCGGGGCCTCGCAGGAGCAGAGTTGGAAAACAAACACGAGGGCTGACGTCGGACCTGTGGGAGGACAGGGGTGTTTCACCTCAGTGGGAATAAACGCAGCCAGTGTGTTGGGCTTGATCCATGAGGAATGTGTTGGAATAGTAAAGAAACCCAAAGGTCCGTTTCTTTTCTGTTTCTCCACATGATTATTCTTAAGATGTTTTTTTTTTTTGCAAGGACCCTTCTGTTAGTCCACACACTATCTCCTCAATCTTATGATGATATAAATTAGTTTCAAAGTAGATACTGAATTAATCAAAGTAGATATCTTTAAAATTCATAGTAGATACAAGAAAATTCATACAACATAAAATAATAATATACTACTGAGATACTGAATAATTCATAATGGAAATTAAATAATAATAAATATATGCCCAATACATTTACAGGATAATCAAGCAAATAAAATATAAATATATGACACTGAATTATTCGAAGTAGATACTTAATAACTAAATCAAACAAAATAATTCATAGTTACATACAGTTATTTAGCAAATTATTCGTAGTGGTTACTAAATGATTACAGTTATTTAGTGAATAATTCATAATGGTTGCTGAATGTTTACAGTTATTTAGCAAATTATTCATAGTGGTTACTCAATGATTACAGTTATTTAGCGAATAATTCATAATGGTTGCTGAATGTTTACTGTTATTTAGCAAATAATTCTAAATTTATTTAAATTTTATATTTATAAAATTTATTTAAAAAATTATAATTTTTTATAACATTTTTATAATTTTTATAATTTATAAAAATTTATCTAAATCTTTGTAACTGAGTGTCTTGCTATCCCTTTCTGCTGTCACACTGTGAATTTCCGCACTGCGGAACTAATAAAGGACTATCTTATCTTATCTTATCTTATCTTATAGTGGTTACTGATTAATTACAGTTATTTTGTGAATAATTCATAGTGGTTACTGATTAATTACAGTTATTTTGTGAATAATTCATAATGGTTATTAAATGATTACAGTTATTTAGCGAATAATGCATAGTGGTTATTAAATGATTACAGTTATTTAGTGAATAATTCATAATGGTTATTAAATGATTACAGTTATTTAGTGAATAATTCGTAATGGTTATTAAATTATTACAGCTATTTAGCGAATAATGCATAGTGGTTATTAAATGATTACAGTTATTTAGTGAATAATTCATAATGGTTATTAAATTATTACAGTTATTTAGCGAATAATGCATAGTGGTTACTGATTGATTACAGATATTTAGTGAATAACTCATTGTGGTTACTGATTGATTACAGTTATTTAGCAAATAATTCATGATGGTTATTAAATGATTACAGTTATTTAGTGAATAATTCAGAATGGTTATTAAATGATTACAGTTATTTAGCGAATAATGCATAGTGGTTACTGATTGATTACAGATATTTAGTGAATAACTCATTGTGGTTACTGATTGATTACAGTTATTTAGTGAATAATTCATAATGGTTATTAAATGATTACAGTTATTTAGCAAATAATTCATAGTGGTTACTAAATGATTATAGTTATTTAGCGAATAATTCATAGTGGTTACTGATTGATTACAGTTATTTAGTGAATAATTCATAATGGTTATTAAATGATTACAGTTATTTAGTGAATAATTCATAGTGGTTATTAAACGGTTACAGTTATTTAGTAAATAATTCATAGTGGTTACTAAATGATTACAGTTATCTTGCGAATAATTCATAATGGTTGCTGAATTATTATCGATACTGAATCATTCAGTGCATAGACAGTGTATAAATCATAGCAGTTACTTAATAATTCATAGTAGATACTAAAATACTAAATTATTCTCTGCAGTTAGTAAAAGATTCACAGTAGTTGCTGGGTAGTTCATGGTAGACACCATATAATTAATTGTAGAGACTGAATAATCCTGGGCATATGTTAAAACATTTTTTATAGTAATTACTAAGTGATTCACACTAGTTCATAGTGGTTATCCAATTATTCATACTGGTAAGCAAATTGTTCACAATAGATACTGACAAATTGATAGTAGATACTGAAGGATTCATAGAAAATACTGAATAATTAGATTGCAGATATAATAGACATACTATATGTGTATAGTACATGTATAGTACATACTGAATAACTCACAGTATGTACTGAATAAATCATAGGACTGAATAACTGTCTGTATTCAATAATCATTGTAGATTAATTATAGAGAATTTATAGTACATGCTAGTAGTATGCGGTAGATACCAAATACTTTATAGATGTTATTGAATTCCTACTGGGCCTTGATAACTGATTCTGGATAGTTAGTGGTAGACACAGACATAATTAGAACTAATTGTTTACACACTCATATATCCAGAATCCAGCATATTCCTCACTGCAGTAGCTCCACAAGTCTGAGGAATTCCACAGGTTAATAGGACATAAAGGGGAAACTATAGACTTCCATTTGGGAGGTTATTTCCTGTAGTATATGTTTGATTGTGTGTGTGTGTGTGTGTGTGTGTGTGTGTGAAATGACTGGGCTGGACGACGTGGCCCGGCTGAAGTTTACAGAAGCTGTGGAACATGGACGAACCCCTGAATGCGCCCTCCCCCTCTGTTTACACTGACGACAATCTGAAATGTGCACAAGTGGAACAGGCAGAAAATAGAACATTGTGTTGAGCTTTCCCACCATCGCCGGCGAGGAGTATACCAACTAAACACCTCCGGCTTATCTATAATTTAGTCTGCATTGGCCTCCAACAATCACGCTTGTTTTAAGGCACTTCCTTTCTGCTCAACCCAGCGAGGATTCTGCAGAGTCATCTGAAGACGGGCGTTTTCCTGTTAGCTGACGTGTGTTACAGCATCAACGATACCCTCATAGCCCACTAAACACATCAGCCTGTTACTTTCAGTGTCAGCCTTGGGCGTAGACAAACCATGAACCTCAAACACTGATTCAGACAAATTCAGCCATGTCACTCCACTGCTGCGTTCTCTCTTCACTGGCTTCCTGTAGCTGCTGCCCAGGTCATCAGATTCAAACCCCTGACTCTGACCTCTCTATTCTACAAAGCCAAGACTGGACCAGCCAGCCCCTCCGTACTTGATGGCAATCGTCACAAGCCGATCCGCACCAAGAGCCCTTCCAGCTTCAAGTACGGCTTGGCTCGACCCGCCATCCTTTAAGATCCACGGAAGACGAGCGTCCAGACTTTTTCTGTCCTGCACCGAAGTGGTGGAACGAACTTCCCCTGGGTGTCCAAACAGCAGAGTCCAACACTCGCTGTCTTCAAACCCAGACTGAAGACCCTCCTCTTCTGAGAGGACTTGGGCGAATTGCAGAGTGGTCTCCTTACTGACTTGTGTTTAGTAGAGTCTAAACTTAGAGGTATCTTTGAATTATTAGTCTATTTAAACTAGCTGAGGTTTTTCTGGAGTAAATAGTGAAGCACTTCTGTAAGTCGCTCTGGAGAAGAGCGTCTGCTAAATGCCGTGAATGTAAATGTAAATGATGTTCCTCATTCAAAAGAACATCCAGCAGAACCAAAACTGAACCTGAGCTGTCAAACAGTCCAATTCCAAACCCCCCAAACTCTTACATAACAGTCTTGACTTGACTGTTATGAGGCAACATAACAGGGTGGTAAAACAGGGTGGTCTTGTTAAATGACAGCTGAGCATTTTTTCACCCCAAACCAAGAAATGTCACACATTTACTGTTGCTACATAAAACAACACACTAAATACTTAAAAACTGCAGTCTGTAAGTGCGAGTGACGTGAAGTCATATTAAAATATGCTGTTTTGATTATTAATTTCACTGAACACTGAACTGTAACTCATCATTGTAACTCAACTATCTAAATTTTGGAGAGAGGCCACTACTAGTGCCTGAAGTTTTCTGAGTAAATTCATTAAACTCATTGGAGTTCACAGCGTGGAGGTCACACTTAACACTCCAAGGCTTATTACACACTAAGGTGTATTGCTCAGTAACTCTGAGGCCGATTCTCTGCTAATAGCAGTTTGCGATGACACTTTCGGCCCACCAGCCGAAGGGGTTAAAGCCTTAATATGATTTATTTGGTTTGTCCAGCAGTGTTAACTCCTCCAGTCCTCTCTGTTTTATTCTGCTATTAGATGACCTCATTCATCAACACGGCTTTAGCTTTTATTACGGTACTGCTCACACCCAGTTGTGAACCATCTCAGCTCACACTGTAAGTACATTACAAGAGAAATGACTAACAACTTCTTCATTCCTAACACACGTCCAAGTACTTTGTGTTGGAGTCAAGCCAGCAGCTCTAATAAAAAAAAGGCAAGTCGTCAGGTTTCGACTTTGTTATGCAATTCATACAGCACATGGACAAAAGTATTGGGACACCTGCTTATTCATTGTTTCTTACCTGCTTTTGTTAGAGTAGCTGTCTCTACTGTCCAGGGAAGAAGAATTTCTACTAGATTTTGAAGCAACATTGCTGTAAGGATTTGATTGCATTCAAAAAATATTGGATGGAGTACCCTCCATTATTGCAGAGAGCACAGTTCCTCCACTGCTCCAGAGCTTCAATGCTGGGGGTCTTAATACCCCTCTAGCCCACACCTGGCATTAGGCAGCATGGTGCCAATGGGTTCATCTAGTTTATCTGCTCCAGAGAGTCCTATTCTATTGGCAGTACTTCTCTACAGGGACTACAGACAAGCTGTGTGTGTGTGTGCTTTTGCACATCTGTGTCAGCTTAAAGTAGCCGAGTGCATTCATCAGAAGGAGTGAATTTGGATGTATAGTGTTCTTAAGTTCTGAAAGTATTCAGTGGAGGAATCAGGAGGAGACTAGGCTAAACGGACAAGCAGTTTCAGCTTGAGGTGTGTACAGTGCAGATGTTATTAAGAAATGGCAATTCATGGAAGCTGTGATGAGATGGAATCTGAAAGACCAAGAAAAATCTCCAAGAGCGGCTGGTAAAAAAGGGAAATCCCCGCTTGACTACCAGGAACATGAGGAAGGCGAGACGGTGGAGCACTGGTCCACTGTGCTGCATTGCCTGTGTCTATGTCTATGAACAAAAGAAGACCTTAGCTGTGACCTTGATAGTCTGCAGTAATTAGTGCATTAGGGGAGTCTGAAAATATTGTGTTTTATGATTAATTAGCTACAGAGGCTGTTTGTTACTTCTCAATAACAAAAAAACTGAACATTATTACTCACACATACACACCTACTTTATACTGTATTAGATCTGTGTTTGAGATATAGATAGATAGACAGATAGACAGACAGATAGATAGATAGATAGATAGATAGATAGATAGATAGACAGACAGATATACAGACAGACAGGCAGGCAGACAGACAGACAG